>NW_024713129.1:22020458-22040458 GCF_018991925.1 Homarus americanus
GAAACAAAACTGTGAGAGTGGAATAAGAAATGAGAAAGCAAAGAAAGGAGAAGATATTTAAAATGGCGGAGAAACCAGACATAAGAGGTAAGGAAGAGGGGGGGGAGGGAGAAGGAGGGGAAGGAAGGTGGGGAGAAGGGGGAGGAGAAGGGGAGGGAGGGAGGAAGGGGAGGGGAGGGAGGGGAAGGAAGGTGGGGGAGGAAAGGGGAGTGGGAAGGGAGGAAGGTGGGGAGGAAGGGGAGGGAAGGGGTGGAGGGAAGGGGAAGGTGGGGGAGGAAGGGGGAGGAGAAGGGGAGGGAAGGGGAGAAGGAGAGGAGAAGGGGAGGAAGGAAGGTGGGGGAGGAAGGGGGAGGGAAGGTGAGGGAAGGAAGGTGGGGGAGGAAGGGGAGGGAAAGGAAGGTGGAGGGAAGGAAGGTGGGGAGGAAGGGGGAGGGAAGGAGGGAAGGAAGGTGGGGAGGAAGGGGGGAGGGAAGGGGAGGGGAAGGAAGGTGGGGGAGGAAGGAGGGAAGGAGGGAAGGAAGGGGAGGAAGGGGAGTGGGAAAGGTGGGAGGAAGGAAGGGGGAGAAGGAGGGAAGGGGAGGGAAGGAAGGTGGGGAGGAAAGGGGAGGGGAGGGAGGGAAGGAAGGTGGGGAGGAAGGGGAGGGGAAGGGGAGGAAGGAAGGTGGGGGAGGAAGGGGAGGGGAAGGGGAGGAAGGAAGGTGGGGAGGGAAGGGGGGAGGGAAAGGAAGGGGGAGGGAAGGAAGGTGGGGAGGAAGGGGGAGGGAAGGGGAGGGAAGGAAGGTGGGGAGGAAAGGGGAGGGGAGGGGAGGGAAGGAAGGTGGGGAGGAAGGGGAGGGAGGGAGGAAAGGAAGGGGGAGGAAAGGAGGGGAAGGGGAGGAAAGGAAGGTGGGGGGAGGAAGGGGGGAGGGAAGGAGGGAAGGAAGGTGGGGAGGAAGGGGAGGGGAAGGAGGGAAGGAAGGTGGGGAGGAAGGGGGAGGGAAGAAGGTGGGGAAGGAAGGTGGGGAGGAAGGGGAGGGGAAGGGAGGGAAGGAAGGTGGGGGAGAAAGGGAGGGGAGGGGAGGGGAGAAGGGGAGGGGAGGGGTGGAAGGAAGGGGGAGGAAGGGGAGGGGGAGGGAGGGAAGAAAGGTGGGGAGGAAAGGGAGGAGGGGAGGGAAGGAAGGGGAGGAAGGGGGGAGGGGAAGGAGAAAAGGAAGGTGGGGAGGAAGGGGAGGGGAAGGGGAGGGAAGAAGGTGGGGAGGAAGTGAGTGGAAGGGAGGAAGGAAGGTGGGGGAGGAAGGGGGGAGGAAAGGAAGGTGGGGAGGAAGGGTGGGGAGGAAGGGGAGGGGAAGGAGGGAAGGGAAGGTGGGGAGGAAGGGGAGTGAGAAGGAGGGGATGGAAGGTGGGGGAGGGAGGGGAGGAGAAGGTGATGGAAAGGAAGGGATGAAGGGAGGAGTAATGATGGCGGAATGAGGAGAATGAGAGTGAAGGAGGGGAATAATATGATGAATGAGAGTGAATGATGATGAGGGTCAGATAGGGTGATGAGAAGATATGAATAAGATGAATGATGAATGATGTACGAAGATGAAGATGAATGATAATGATGGAATGAATAGATGAATGATGTGATGAATGTGAGTGAATGAATGATGTAGGGATGATGTAATGAGGAATGGTGAGATGAAGGAGTGGAAGGATAATGAATGTGATGAAGGGTGGAAAGTGAATAAGGGGAGGGAAGATGAGAATGGAGTGAAGGAGGAAGGAAGAGGGGATGAAGGGGAGTGAAGGAGGCAGAAGGGGAGGAAGGGGAGGGAGATGATGAGGAATGGGGATGAAGGAGGAGAAGGATGAGGAATGGGGATGAAGGATGGGAAGGAGGATGAATATGATGAATGGTAGGTAATGAGGAATGAATAGTGGGGATGAATGATGTAATGATAAATGAATGTGATGGTGATGTAGATAGACAATGGGTGAATGTGATGATGATGGAAATAGTGAATGATGATGATGGGGATGGCGATGATGATGGAGAATGTGATGAATGATGATGAAAATGTGGTAAGATGAATGATGTAATGATGGAATGAATGTGATGGTAATGATGAATGATAATGGTGATGTAATGATGTTGATAATGTATGTAGTAATGCAGATGAATGATGTAGATGGGAAGATGGTACGTAGATGAATGATGAGAATGGTGGATGAAGGCGTAAAGATGAGGGGATGATAATGATGGTTTGGGTGATGGACGATGATAATGATGGCGCAATGATGATGGTGTGATGGGAATGATGGAACGAAACTGCAGATGACGAGGGGGAAGATGGATGAAGGTGATGAATGTAGATGACAATGAAGGCGTGGAAGATGATGAATGTGAGATATGATAAATGAAATGCAGATGAAATGATGTAATGATGGAATGAACAAGATGAATGTGATGGAAAACATAAGTGATGGAATGAATAAGTGATGAATGATGTAATGATGGGCGAATATGATGAATGTGATGAATGATAAATGAAATGAGATGAATGTGATGGAGCGAATGTGATGAAATAATGGATGAATAAGGAGCGAATGATGTAATGAATGAGATGAATGATGAATGATGAAATGGTAATGCGGATGAAGGATGATAATGATGGGGAAAGAGATGAATGAATGATGGAATGAATGCGTGGATGGTTGATGAATGATGGTGTGAATGCGATGAATGATGAATGATAAATGGTATGCAGATGAAATGATGGTAATGATGGTGAACAAGTGATGAATGATGGAAATGATGAATGTACATGATGAAATGATGTAATGATGGGTTGGTATCGTAAGATGAATGATGTGATGATAAATGAATGTAATGATAATGATGTAATGATGGTACTGAATGCGGGGATGTAATGTGATGTAATGATGTGGGATGAATGCGGATGAATGATGAATGATGTAATGAATATGATGAATGTGATGATGAAATGAACAGATGGAGATGAGTGATGGATGGGCCGAGTGCGATGGTCAGATGGAATGAGGAATGAATGCGTGAATGATGAGATGTGGATGGTTTGTAGGTAATGATAATGAATGGATGATTGATGGGAATGATGGAGGTGATGAATGATGTAATGATGGTTTGAACGATGGGATAATGATGTGAATGATGAAGTGCAGATGGTGATGGAGGGAATGATGGTTTATGATGAATGTATGTAATGATGGAATGGAGTGCGGGATGAATGATGTAATGATGGTTTAATGTGATGAATGATGTGTAATGATGGGGAAATGGTGGTATGGCAGATGAATAAGATATAATGAATATGCGGATGAATGATGGTGATATAAGATGGTAATGAGGGTGATATGAATGTGATGGATGATGGGAATGATGGAATTAATGTGATGAATGTGATGAAATGAATGCGATAATGAATGCGTAGATAATGTGATTGTAATGATTGTGTTGTAATGTGGGAAATGAATGTGATGAATGATGGGAAATGATGTGTGGAAATGAATAGTGATGTGTATGGATAATGATGAGCTGTGATGAAGGTGAGTAATGTGATGGCGTGATGTGAATGATGAGCAATGATGCAATGTGATGAATGACATGTTATGTGGTGAATGTGTGGATGAATGATGAGAATGTATATGAACAAGTGTAAAGATGGAATGATGAATGATGGAATGTCATGATGAATGATTTTATGATGGAAGAATGCAAGATGTAATGATGAGCACGAATAAGATGATGTGATGAATGCGTGATGAATGTGATGGAATGATGGAATGGACGAGATGAATGATGAATGATGGAAGTGAATTGTAGATGAATGATGGTGGGATGGAATGAATAAGATGAATGATGTAATGATGTGAATGGTTGATGAATATGATGATGATGAAAATGAATAAGATGATGTGATGAGTGATGATGAATGCAGATGAATGTGATGGAATGATAAATGAATGAGATGAATGTGATGGAATGATGGAGCGGTATAATGATGGATGTTGAATGATGAAATGAAATGCGTAGATGAATGTGAGGTGGTGTGGTGTGAATGATGGAAAGGATGGAATGTCATAGATGAATGATGTAATGATGAAAGGTAGATGAACAGATGTAATGATGAATGAATAGATGGTAGGATGTAATGATGAGTAATGTGGATTAATGAGTGTAATGATGGGCAATGTGATGAATGATATGGAAGGAGGGAATGAAGGTGATGAAGGAGTGAAGGATAAAGGAAGGTGGGGAGGAAGAGGGGGGGAAGGAGGGAATGAAGGGATGAAGGAGGGAAGGAGGAAGGAAGGTGGGGAGAAGAGGAGAAGGAGGAAAGGAAGGGGAGGAAGGAGGGAATGAGGAAGGAAGGTGGAGGAAGGAGGAAGGAGGAATGAAGGGATGAAGGGGGTGGAAGGGAGGGAATGAAGGTGATGGGTGTAGTGGGAGTGAAAAGGTGGTGGAGAAGAGGAGTGTAATGAGGAATGAAATATGAAGGGTGTGAGTGTAATGATGGGAATGAAGGTGGAGATGAATGTGATGAGAATGATGAAAGGGTGGCGATGAATGAGTGAAGATGAAAATGAAGGTGATGAATGATGGGGGGGAGTGTGAGGGAGATGAAGAGAATGAAATGCGATGATGGAGGAAGTGATGAGGGAAGGTGATGAAGCGATGAAGGAGGAATGAATGCGGGATAGGGAGTGAAGGAGGAAGGGGAGGAAGGATGAATGATGAGCGAAGGTGGGGATGGAAGAGGAGGGGATAATGAAGGTGATGAAGGGGAGGAAGGATGAGGAATGGGTGGGGAGGAAGAGGAGTGAAGGAGGGGAAGGTGGGGAGGAAGGGGAGTGAAGGAGGAAGGAAGGTGGATGATGAAGGAGGAGAAGGATATATGAATATGATGAATGAGTGGGAATGATGAAAGTGAATGTGATGAAGGAGTAATGATGATGATAGGAGAGAAGGAAGGTGGGGGAGGAAGGGGAGGGGAAGGAGAAAGGGGAGGAAGGGGAGGGAAGGGGGGGGAGGAGAAGGAGAGAAGGAGGAGGAGGAAGGGGAGGGAAGGGGAGGAAAGGAAGGTGGGGAGGAAGGGGGAGGGGAAGGGAAGCAGGTGGAGAAAATGAAGAGGAAGAGGAAGAGGAAGAGAAGAGAAGAAGAAGAAGAAGAAGAAGAAGAAGAAGAAGAAGAAGAAGAAGAAGAAGAAGAAGAAGAAGAAGAAGAAGAAGAAGAAGAAGAAGAAGAAGAAGAAGAAGAAGAAGAAGAAGAAGAAGAAGAAGAAGAAGAAGAAGAAGAAGAAGAAGAAGAAGAAGAAGAAGAAGAAGAAGAAGAAGAAGAAGAAGAAGAAGAAGAAGAAGAAGAAGAAGAAGAAGAAGAAGAAGAAGAAGAAGAAGAAGAAGAAGAAGAAGAAGAAGAAGAAGAAGAAGAAGAAGAAGAAGAAGAAGAAGAAGAAGAAGAAGAAGAAGAAGAAGAATAAGAAGAAGAAGAAGAAGAAGAAGAAGAAGAAGAAGAAATATTGAAGAAGAAGAAGGAAGGAAGAAGAAGAAGAAGAAGAAGAAGAAGAAGAAGAAGAAGAAGAAGAAGAAGAAGAAGAAGAAGAAGAAGAAGAAATAAGAAGAATAAGAAGAAGAAAGAAGAAGAAGAATAAGAAGAAGAAGAAGAAGAAGAAGAAGAAGAAGAAGAAGAAGAAGAAGAAGAAGAAGAAGAAGAAGAAGAAGAAGAAGAAGAAGAAGAAGAAGAAGAAGAAGAAGAAGAAGAAGAAGAAGAAGAAGAAGAAGAAGAAGAAGAAGAAGAAGAAGAAGAAGAAGAAGAAGAAGAAGAAGAAGAAGAAGAAGAAGAAGAAGAAGAAGAAGAAGAAGAAGAAGAAGAAGAAGAAGAAGAAGAAGAAGAAGAAGAAGAAGAAGAAGAAGAAGAAGAAGAAGAAGAAGAAGAAGAAGAAGAAGAAGAAGAAGAAGAAGAAGAAGAAGAAGAAGAAGAAGAAGAAGAAGTTAAGAAGAAGAAGAAGAAGAAGAAGAAGAAGAAGAAGAAGAAGAAGAAGAAGAAGAAGAAGAAGAAGAAGAAGGAAGAAGAAGAAGAAGAAGAAGAAGAAGAAGAAGAAGAAGAAGAAGAAGAAGAAGAAGAAGAAGAAGAAGAAGAAGAAGAAGAAGAAGAAGAAGAACTGGGTGAGGGGAAAACAGGACATGAGCTTGCGGGGCATTGGAGGGGGTGATGGGAAGAATGATAAGAGGTATGGGGGAAGAGATGAGAAAAGGTAATACAAAGGGAAATGGTTAAGAAGGTCACATTAATGTCAACTGCCTATTTATACACACGACAGAGTGAGAGAGATAAGGGGGGAGGGAGGGTATGTTTCACGTGTCCTAAATGGTGACTGGTTTTTGTCTATATAGGTAAGGTAAGGTAAGGTAAGGTAAGGTAAGGTTAATTAAGTTATGTAGTGTAAGGTAAGGTAAGGTAGTAAGGTAAAGTAATAGGGTAAGGTAAGGTAAGGTAAGGTAAGGCAGGAAGGTAAAGGTAAGGTGTAAGGTAAAGAGCAAGTGTAAGATAAGCCATTTGGTATTCATAAAGGCAGTTTAAAATGAGTGGAAAGACATCAGTACTGTTTCTGTTGGTCTACTTATAAAATAAGTAGGTGGAGTTACTTAATGTTATCACTACTTATATGAGAGTTTGGGGAATGTATGGGAGTGTGAGAGAGAGAGAGAGAGAGAGAGAGAGAGAGAGAGAGAGAGAGAGAGAGAGAGAGAGAGAGAGAGAGCCACAGGGGAATATGTTTAACACACACAAAAAATAAGTATGCAATTTATAACAGCCTTATTTTACTTAAAATATGTGTAAGCTAAAGTATATAATATAATTATAGTCACATCTAAGCCACATGTATGAATTGCAGAGTCATTTGTATGCATATATACAGTCACACACATGGGAAATCGGGAATGAGCAGAATTTTCACTATATCCGTAAAGTTATAGGACGCATTTACAGCTGGGTGAATGGAGTGCCTTTTGCGGTTGAACCACCGAGCCTTAGGACAAGATGCCGAGAGGGTTATCTTATCGGCAGCCTCACCCTACAATACTGCTACTGAATTGTACAGAAGTCAATGATGATTGAGGTTGATATTACTGTGGGTTAGGCTGAATAGTAAGTGAAACATGGGTTGTAATTACCGTAGAGTTTCGCACGTATTTTCCGGGCCCGTGTAGAAAGGAGGTATAGTAGTAGTAGTAGTAGTAGTAGTAGTAGTAGTAGTAGACTAGTAGTAGTAGACTAGTAGTAGTAGACTAGTAGTAGTATTAGTAGTAGTCGTAGTAGTAATGTTTTTCTCTGTCACTCTTCTTTCTGTCGATCCCAGCACTTCTCTCATCCTCTCTCTCTCTCTCTATCTCTCCCAGGTGTCGTGGATCAGGCGCCGCGACCTGCACGTCCTTACGACTGACTCCTTCACCTACACGACAGACTCTCGCTTCCGCGCTGTCCACGTCAGGTCGTCCCCTTTTGTACTGAGCGTCTCTGATCCCACCCTCGACGACTCTGGCGTATACGAGTGTCAGGTCTCCACACTACCCAAGATCTACAAGAGATTTACCCTGGCTGTGGTTGGTGAGTGCGATTCTACCTGGCCTTTCTCTCTCGCTATCGCTCTCCATTTACCTCGTTCGTCTCGCCCTGAGTTCTTCGTTGATGACTCCGGCGTGTATGAGGATCAAGTCTCCTCTGCACTTGGTTGTCTTGTGTGACCCATTCTGCTCTCTTTCTCTCTGTTATCCACCGTCTTTTACGTGTTCCATTTGGTATTTCTATGCTTATTTGTCTCTTCTATTTCATCCTCTTTCGTTCGCCTCTTTATTGTTAAATTCCCTTCGTCTTCGTTTTCCTCTTCGGGTCCAGCAAGACCCTGTTTATATATTATATTTATTAGCTTCTTCTTTTCTTTCCTTCTTTTCTTTCTTTCTTTTCTTTCTTCATCTGTGGGTGTGTTGATATTTTTTCCTTCGTCTCCTAAATTATTTATTTTTGTCTGTATTATTTATCAACTTTTTCAGGTTATTTAATTCATTCGGTGCGTCTCTGTTAATGTTGCCATATTTGTTATCCTATTTTTTTTATTTTCCTTCCTCTATTATTCCCGTTTTCTTTTTACTCTCTCCTTCTCGACGTCTTATTTATGGCTCCATGTTTGTCATTCTCTCTTCTTTTCTTGAGTCTTTACTATTTCTCTCTCGTCTTTGTGTACTGAATTCCGATGCTTTTTTGTTTACGACGTCATGTTATATACAGTATATATATTTTTCATATTTTTCTTTTCGTTCTGTTTTATTCTATCGTCTTTTTTGTCTTCTATCTTTGTTCTCCAAGTCTATTTTGTTACGGTTTTAATTTACTTTTCTTTTCAGTTCGTGTTTGTTTCTTTTGGTGTTGATATTTTGTTTCTTTTGGTGATGATGTTCTTTTGTTTATTTTTTTGGTGTTGATGTTTTGTTTATTTTGGTGTTGATGCTCTTTTTGTTTCTTTTGATGTTGATGTTATTTTGGTTTTTGGTGTTGATATTCTTTTGTTTCTTTTGGTACTGATGTTCATTTGTTTATTTTATCTTTAATGTTTCGTTTATTGCTTATTATATATTTTCTTTTTGATGCGCTTTTGTTAATTGTGTGTTGCTGCTTCTCGAAAGTTTAGTTTGTTTTCATTTAGTTAGGTAATGATGGATATACTCGATTAGGGAATATTGAGCATCAGCGCCAGTTTGCCAATTTTCGTTAAACTAATGGCACCTGAATTTGTTTTTAATAATACCGATTAAATGATTTCGCAAACCCGTGTGATCATTTATTCCGTTTTTATGGCTATCATCATCGTGCGTGTTTTGAGTTTGTGTTTTATTCGAGTTTGTATCTGGATTCGCTATTAAACCTTGCCATGTTTCTCCATTAGATTCGCCATTAAAACCCCCTTCCCTTCCCTCTCAACAGTACCTCAAGCGACCATCGTGGGGCGGGAGGCCGTACATATGAGGGCTGGTAGTGACCTTAACATCACCTGCATCATCACAGGGGCCACCCAGGCCTCACCTGTCACCTGGAACGCACCTCCCAGCCCAGGTGAGTCACGAGAAAAGAGAGAGAGAGAGAGAGAGAGAGAGAGAGAGAGAGAGAGAGAGAGAGAGAGAGAGAGAGAGAGAGAGAGAGAGAGAGAGAGAGAGACTTTTATCAGATTGACCTAACCTCTAATCTTTGACATCTCAGGCAGCAGTAGGAGAAGTGTGGTAGAGGAGGTCAATGCCGGGGTACGTGGTGGTGTACAGCTGGTGACAGACCGTCGGGCGGGCACCAGCTGGCTCCTCGTGACACAAGCCACCTGGCGGGACGCGGGCACCTACACCTGCAGCCCCGCCCACGCCCTCCCCGCCTCCCTCACTGTGCACGTCCTCGATGGTAAGTGTGTGTGTGTGTGTGTGTGTGTGTGTGTGTGTGTGTGTGTGTGTGTATTTTTGTTTTTGTAAGTGATTGTGTTTGTTTGTGTTTGTCTGTTTGTGCGTGTGTCTATTATATGCAGCTTTGGCCTTGTCTGTGTGTGAGTACAGTAATAGACTGTTCCATATGGCTATGTGTGTGTATGTGTGCAAAAGTACATGTATATGTTATGAACACCTTTGAATACTTCCATGTACGTCTTGTGGTAAGTTCGCTTTATATGCACCAGACACGTACGTACATGATTAACCATGTACACCAGCCTCTGATAGCGACCCTTTCTCCCACAGAGGAGACCCCGGCGGCGATGCAGCCTCACCTCCAGCCCTCCACTCCACTTACCCCTCTAACTCCAGGCTCCACCTCCTCCACCTTCACGTTGTCGTCGTCGTCTCCACTCTCGTCTCATGCAGGATGGCCCATATACGTCCTCACGATCCTCGCTCTCTTGAGGCCGTTTTTCAAGACAATAAACTCGTCTTGGCTTTGATGAGTACTGAGACGCGGTGGTGCTGCCCTCTGTGAGTCGAGGTAACATTTTCATTCAGTGGATAGAGGTTGTTTTGCTGCTTTCAGTGGATAGCTGGTCAAACGTTCTGTGGTTAGGAGTTGTATTACTTTCATAGGATCGGTGTTGTTGCTTCAGAAGTGAATGATGATATTTTCGGTGGATACGGAGTTTCCTCTCAGCGAATAGATATTCTAATGAAAGGCAAACGGGGAGAAGGGGGGTGGCTCATAGCCCCAACGTGACCTCCTAACAGAGACGAACAAGTGGACGATAACACAGGTCGGAGTAAAGGAGAGAACGGGATGGAGGTCGTAATATTTGGGTGAGTGAAGGCTGCAGGCTGGCTAAAGGGGGGGGGGTGCAGAATGAGGAGGCTTGACGTCCCAGGGTTTTTACTTTATGCAAGAACTAAGGACGGAGCACGTCTCTGAGGGCTACAGGTGTATATGGTTGACTGGACAGGTGATTGATCTAGTAGGAGAAAAACACTTGCCAGTTTTACAGAGGAGCAACTGTACGAGAGGGTGAGGGAAAGACGGTGTGCCAATGGGTCGCCATTTGAAGGTTAAAAATTGAGATGCTTTTAACACTTCGGGTAATTTTGGAACGGATGCGGTCGAGGCTGTCTACTCAAGAAAGATAAGCGCCACCCCAGACGCAAGAACAGTAATCGATCATAGGTCTTGTCTCAGGTGTGTATGAGTATAAAGTGAGGAGCTGATTAGATGTGAAATATTTCCTTACTCTTGCGAGAAATTCTTGGCAGTGGTAGCGAGGTGACACCAAGACGAGCGGCCATAAGAAACCTTAGTGCCAAGGACTGGGTGAAGATTGCTTCAGTTGGCTGCCAGAGATACAGAGCTGAGAGAATCTTGTGTTTCTTTTGAAGGAGATGAAAGGAGACAGAGTCTTTCTTTGACTGAGAGAGATGACGCTGTTTAAGCTCCAAATCAGAGTTTAATGTTAATGTCCGCAGTGAGCAACTGTGAGGAACCAGACTGATATTATTGCTGGAGAGTCGAATTACTGGCAGAGGCGTGGATGAGGTTGGCTGTAGCTCATTTGTCATCGACGGAAAATACATTAGAAACAGAGTAGGTGAGATGACAGCACCTCGGGGTACACCAGTAATTTCAGGAAGGTTATTACAATGAGCACCATCACCTAAAACATCGACTGGACGACTAGAGAGAGAAAACCAGTTACTGTACCAGGAGATGAAGGCTGAGACCACACACGGGTAGTTAACTAAAAGATCCTAATGTTAGACGTTTATTAAAGGCTCTCTGTATGACCCTAAGTATGTGACAAAAGCCCTTACACTGACCCTGACCTCTGACCCTGGACCATGAACCTGAACATGACCCCTGACCCCTGATCTTGACACATTACCACGACCTCTGACCCTGATCCCTGATTCTGACCATGACCCCGACCCATGACCCTGCCACATGACCATGACATCTGACCCCTGACCCTGACACATAACCATGACCACTGACCATATCACCTGACCATGACCTCTGACCCTAACCATGGCCCTGACCCAGACCTCTGACCCCTGACCCTGGACCATGACCCCGACCAAGACCCCGGACCCTGACCCCTGACCCGGACCCCTGACCCTTCTCCATAACCTTAGAGTTCATGGATATAAGAGCTCTTGGGAGGTTAGGTTATGTAGTTGAGGTGTGGCTGTGGTGTGGCTGTGGTGTGAGTGTGGTGTGGCTGTGGCGTGGATGTGGTGTGGTCTGGTGTGGTTGTGGTGTGGTGTGGATGTGGTGTGGTTGTGGTGTGGTGTGGTGTGATGTGGTGTGGTGTGGTGTGGTGTGGATGTGGTGTGTTGTGATGTGGTTGTGGTGTGATGTGGTGTTGATATGGTGTGGTGTGGTGTGGTGTGGTTGTGATGTGGAGTGTGGTGTGATGTGGTGTGGTTGTGGTGTGGTGTGGTTGTGGTGTGGTGTGATGTGGTGTGATGTGGTTGTGCTGTGGTGTGGGGTGATGTAGTGTGTGGTGTGGCGTGGATTTGTGGTGGTTGTGCTGTGGTGTGGTTGTGGTGTGGTGTGATGTAGTGTGGTGTGGCGTGGTTGTGGTGAGGTTGTGCTGTGGTGTGGTTGTGCTGTGGTGTGGTTGTGGTGTGGTGTGATGTGGTTGTGGTGTGGTCTTACTCTCGAGAGCGTAGTTGTAGCGCTGTCACAGGGCTCACCACAACAACCACTGACTCTGTTGGTGTACATCTCTCACTGTAACCGAATCACTGACTATAACTGACTCACTGACCATAACTGACTCACTGACCATAACTGACTCACTGATCATAACTGACTCACTGACCACAACTGACTCACTGATCATAACTGCCTCACTGACCATAACTTATTCACTGACCATAACTGACCCACTGATCATAACTGACCATAATTGACCCACCGACTATAACTGACCTCACTGACCATAACCGCCTTCACTGAACATTACTGACCATAACCGACTCCACTGACCATAACTGACTCACTGACCATAACTGACTCACTGACCATAACTGACTAACTGACCATAACTGACTCACTGACCATAACTGACTCACTCACCATAAATGACTCACTGACCATAAATGACTCACTGACCATAACTGACTCACTGACCATAACTGATTCACTGACCATAACTGACTCACTGACCATAACTGGCCGTAACTGACTCACTGACTATAACTGACTCACTGACCATAACTGACTCACTGACCATAACTGACTCACTGACCATAACTGACTCACTGACCATAAGTGACTCACTAAACATAAATGACTATACCTGACTCACTGTCTATGTCTGTCTCCGCCGAACCAATAAAATAAATGTAATATTAATGCATTTCTTTAATTTATTATCGTGTGAAAAAATAATAAAAATACTGGAAGAAATTGTATATTATAGTCTATTTTACCCCTTGTTGTATGAGCTGACATTAAGCTGACAATAAGCTGATAGTAAACTGATGATAAGCTGACAATAAGCTGATAGTATACTGATAAGCTGACAATAAACTGACAATAAGCGGATAGTATACTGATGATAAGCTGACAATAAACTGGCAACAAGCTGATAGTATACTAATGATAAGCTGACAATAAGCTGATAGTATACTGATGATAAGCTGACAATAAACTGACAATAAGCTGATAGTATACTGATGATAAGCTGACAATAAACTGACAATAAGCTGATAGTATACTGATGATAAGCTGACAATAAACTGACAATAAGCTGATAGTATACTGATGATAAGCTGACAATAAGCTGACAATAAGATGATAGTAAACTGATGATAAGCTGACAATGAAATGACAATAAGCTGACATTAAGCTGACCTTACGGTGACAATGAACTGACATTAAGCTGATAATAAACTGATACTAAGCTGAAAATAAGCTGACATTAAGCTGACTATGAGCTGAAAATAAGCTGACATTATGCTGACAATAAACTGTCAATAAGCTGACAATAAACTGACAATATGCTGACAATAAACTGATAATAAACTGACATTAAGCTAACGATAAGCAAACAATAAACGGACAATAAGCTGACAATAAACTGACAATAAGCTGACAATAAATTGACATTTAGTTGACATTAAAATAACAATAAACTGACAATAATTTGACAATAAACTGACAATAAGCTATTAATAAGCTAAGAATAAGCTAGCAATAAACTAAAATAAAATAAAAATAAGCTGACAATAAATTAACAATAAGCTGACAAACTGACAATAACCTAACATTAAGCTGACAATAAAATAACAATAAGCTGAAAATAATCTGAAAATAAGCTGACAATTAGACAATCAACCCGAGTCGTGTTTGGTTAATTTGAGTGTATGTCCTAAGAGTGTAGCCTCGTTCACTTCTCTATACCATCCTTCCCTCCTTCAATCCTTCCCTCCTTCAATCCTTCCCTCCATCCAGTTCTCTATCCTTCCCCGTCATTCTGCCTTTGCCCCTCCCTCCCTTCCTTCCTTCCTTCCTTCCTTTCCTCTCTGTCTCCCCTTCTACTGTTGGTTTGTTCCTTATTCTTCTTACCTCTGCTTCTCTCCCTCTCTCTGTTCTTTTTATCGACAATTCTCCCTCCTTCTTCCTCCTTCTCTCCTTCACTCCCCTTCTATCCTTCCTCTCCTTCCCTCCCCTTTTGTCATTCCTCTCCTTCCCTCCTTCTCTCCTGTCCCTCCTTCTTTCTTTCCTTCCCTCCCCTTCTATCAATCACATCTCCTTCCCTCCCTTCTGTCATTCCTCTCCTTCCCTCCTTCTCTCCTTCTGTCCCTCCATCTCTCTCCTTCTGTCCCTCCCATTTCTCTCCTTCTGTCCCTCCTTCTCTCTTCCCTCCTTCTCTCCCTTCTGTCCCTCCTTCTCCTTCCCTCCTTCTCTCTTCTTCTGTCCCTCCATCTCTCTCCTTCTGTCCCTCCTTCTCTCCTTCCATCCTTCTCTCCTTCCTTCTCCAGGCCTCATCACGCCCCCACCCACAACACATTCCAACCCTCACACCAACCCTATTGAATTATAAACTCCATTTTCTCTTGTCAAATAGTACGTTTTCTATAGTAGAGAGAGAGAGAGAGAGAGAGAGAGAGAGAGAGAGAGAGAGGACTTATGTTATTATTGGGTAGAGTTGGTCTGTTAAACACCTACTGAACGGCGGTAAAAACAACACTCCTTCATCCCCCCTCCCCCCCAGCCCCTCCCACCCCCAACCCCCCCTCCTTCCCACCAGCCCCTCCACACCCCCCCAACCCCCTCCTTCCAGCCCCTCCCTCCCACACCCCCTACCCCCGACACCAAGACCACCAACAACAACAAAGAATGAAAATAAAACAGAGAGAATGAAAGAGAATATAAACTAAATGGGAAGAAGAGGAAGAAGAATAGAGAGCGAGGAAGAAGAAGAAGAAGAGAAAGAGAGAGAGAGAGGAACGAAAGGGGACGAAGAAGAGAGAGAAAACGAGGAATGAAATGGAAAGAAGAGAAGAAGAGTAAGGAGAAAAAGAAAGAAAAAGAAAAGAAAGAAGAAAAAAGGACAAAGAAGAAAAAGAAAAGAAAAGAAAAAAGAAAAGAAGAAAAAAAAGAAGAAAAAAGAAGAAAAAGAAGAAAAAGGAAAAGAAAGAAAAAAAAAAGAAGAAAAGAAGAAGAACAAGAAGAAGAAGAAGAAGAAGAAGAAGACACAGTGTTGAGAGAGGGAACTTGTTTTAGACAACACAATCGGCATCTTCTCATTTACCATTACGTATGTTTATTGACGTGTCTGTTTATGTAATAATAATAATAATAATAATAATTAACGGTTTATTGAAGAGCTTGGCAGAAGGCTGAAAATATACAGTTACATTTGGGGAATGGGTTACGAATTACAAATAATATACAAGTAAAAAGTGATAAATAAGATATATAATAACTAGATGGGAAAAGCTCAAACTACAGTGCATTTCAACATAGTGACAGTGTAAGGAGCAGTGTTTACTGGGAGTGAATACACTGTCTATTACAAGTTATTGATAATCTTTACAATGGTTGGGACTGGGCTGTTCTTATAGCGATCAGTTCTGCACGTATGGGCTGGATGGTTGTGTGTTTATTGACGTGTCTGTTTATGTGTTTGTCTAGTTCATGTACGTATCTATGTGTATATGTATGTATGTACGTATGTATGTATGTATGTATTGATCCTTTTATGTTTGTGTTTTTGTTGTATGATTGTGTATTTGTGTGTAAGTATGAGAGAGAGAGAGAGAGAGAGAGAGAGAGAGAGAGAGAGATACGTGTGTGTGTGTGTGTGTGTGTCTATCCTTTATTGTTCACATATTGTTAACTCCTAAATATTGGTAAATAATTTCTAAACGTTGCTCTTTCCTGAAATATTACTTGGTCTTCCTCCTCCTCCTTCTCTGTCTCTTTCTCCTCCTTCTCTTTCTTCTTCTTCCTCCTCCTCCCCTTCTTTCTCCTTCCTTTCCTTTCTCCTCAATCTTCTTCCCCCCTTCCTTTTCCACCTCCTTTTCCTCCCCCTTACCTTCCCTCCTTCTCTTACTCCCTCCCTCCCCTCTCTCCTTCTCCCAGTCCTTTTCCTCCACCTCCTTCCCTTCCTTCCTCTCCCCCCCCTCTCCCCTTCCCGCTACAACTCGGTGAAGAATGTAAGTCATCAGCTCCGCCACCCCCACTGCTATAAACGCTGCGGGCATCGTCAGGAGTTTGCCGCCTCTGTGACTCACAAGAAACTCGCCATAGTTTGTTGAACAATGTCTCGTTAGGTTATAACACCCTCCACTAGGTCACCCCCCGGCCCGTGGTCTTCTCTTCTAGTGCTTTATGTGTTATGTATGTATGTATGTATGTATGTATGTATGTATGTATGTATGTATGTATGTATGTATGTATGTATGTATGTATACCCAATTTACAACAAACGATCGTTATTCTTTTCCCTGAGGTGATTGTCCCTTAAAAACAACCTACCTGGCGTTGTCTGTCCTGTGTATAGTGAAACTTTTATTTAACGGACTGTATAGAGAGGAATTTCCGTTATATCGAGGGCCTATTGGATGTAAAAACTCTATCTAATGGACTATATAGGGGAAATTCCGTTATATCGAGGGTACGTTTATATGTGACCTCACCCCATCTAACGGATTATATGGAGAGAGAGAAGTCCGTTATATCTAGGGTTCACTGTACAAAGATGCCGTAAATTGTTAAGAGTAGAAGAATGTGTCAAGTAATATATGACACCCTAACCTAGCCTAACCCAACCTAGCCAAGCCTAACCTAACCTAGCCTAACCCAACCTAGTCTAGCCTAACCTAACCCAACCTAGCCTAACCTAACCCAACCTAGCCTAACCTAACCCAACCTAGCCTAACCTAACCCAACCTAGCCTAACCTAACCCAACCCAACCTAACCTAACCCAACCTAACCTAATCTAACCCTAACTTTCAACCAATCAATCAATAAAAGACTTCACTAATTCTGTCGAAAAAAAAAACTTTAGATAGAAAGAGAAGTTTGGATTTTCGACTTCCAATCAAGAAGGACAAAGTCTAGGTTAACTTTCCATCATCGGCCAGCATCAAGACTGTGTGTGTGTGGTGACGAGGAGCCATGGAGTAACTTGACGTGAAGAATGAGGTGGAGTGGAGAGTTCAAACATGGAGGACGATTTATCTCTCTCTCTCTCTCTCTCTCTCTCTCTCTCTCTCTCTCTCTCTCTCTCTCACAAGAACATAAGAATGGAGGAAACTGCAGCGGGTCTATTGGCCCATACTAGGCAGCCCCGTTAATACCCAACCCCTATCGCTCATATATCCACCCACCCAACCTATGTTTGAAGCTATCCAGCGTATTCGAGTTAATGATGATATTTGGTAACTTGTTTCACTCGTCCACTACTCTATTTCCAAACCAGTGTTTACCTATTTCGTGCCAAAATTTAAATTTGTCTAATTTAAAACCATTGCTACGAGTTCGCGCCTGGATGGACAGTTTGAGTACCTTTGTAATGACCCCTTTGTTTAGCCCTGACTTCCATTTATACACCTCTATCATATCGCCCCTCACTCTACGTCTTTCGAGGGAGTGTAAATTAAGATGCTTTAACCTGTCTCTGTACTCCAGGTTCCTAATGCCTGGGATTAGTTTTGTCATCCTCCTCTGAATGCTTTATAGGGATTCTATATTCATTCTGTAGTACGGTGACCAGAACTGAACCGCATAATCCAAGTGAGGTCTCACACGCACAAGATATAGGTTTAGGATAACCTCGCTAGTCTTTTAAGTAACACTCCTTTGTATGAACCCCAGTACTTCGTTAGCCTTGTTTCAAGTATATACGCATTGCTGTCTTGGTTTAAAATTCCTATTTATCATTAGTCCTAAATCTTTCTCACAGTCGCATTTATCTATAACAACTTTGTTCATCTGGTATCCGGTTTCTCTGTATACATCTCCTAGACTAAGTACTTTACATTTATCACATTAAATTTCATCTGCCACTTTTCAGACCAGGCGAAAATTTGTTTAGATCTTCCTGTAGTTTGGCGGAGTCCTCGTCAGATTTAATTACACGCCCTATTTTAGCGTCGTCAACAAATTTACTTATGTTGCTATCTACGCCGATATGTACGTCGTTTGTGTATATAATAAATAGCAATGGTCCAAGTACTGAGCCTTTGGGTACTCCAATTGTGACGTTACCCCCAATCGGATTTAGTGCCGTTAATGCTTACTCGCTGTCTTTGTCTTGTAACTTCGCCCAAATCCTCGTAATCCATTTTAGAATATCTCCTCCAATGCCATGAGCCTCCATTTTTCGTATTAGTCTTTCGTGGATGACTCTGTTGAAGGCTTTGTTAAAGTCGAGGTATACCACATCATAATCGTGCTCGTCATCCACTGATTTGAAAACAATTGAAAATATTGTTAATAGATTTGTCAGACATGAACGCCCACTTGTGAAGCCATATTGGGAATCACTGATAAACTTATGCTTCTTGGGGTGATTTCGAATTGAGCTTCAAATTCCAGCGATTTGCCTACAATTGATGTTAAACTGATTGGACGGTAGTTAGAGGATAGTGATCTATCTCCCTTCTTGAAACTCGGTATTACATTCGCTATCCTCCAGGATTCTGGTACTACACCCGTTTTTAATGACATGTTAAACACTTTTTCTAAGGGCACACTAAGCTCTTCCTTACATTCTTTTCATACTCTGGCAAATATCTCATCGGGACCTGGTGACTTATTAGGCTTTAGTTTGTCTATTTGTTTACTAACATCGTTACTAGTCACTACTATCTCACTGAATCTATTTTTCTTCACTATCTCCCTGTATAGTCGGTGCCTCGGGTATCATGTTTAAATTGCCGGTGGTGAACACTGTTGAAAAATATCAGTTCAGATTATTGCTCATTTCTCCGTCGTTATCCATAAGCTCGCCGGTATCTGACTGTACTGGTCCAATCTTGTCTCGTGTTTTAGTTTGGTACATTTGAAAGAATCCCTTGGGGTTTGACTTCGCCTCCCTTGCTACCTTCAGTTCATTATTCCTCTTTGCTTTTCTTATCTCGGTCTTAACCCTATTGGCCAATACCTTATAATAATCTCGGAGGTAAACTTCACCACGATTTATTCTCCTACCTATAGCCTTCGTTTGTCCAATAAAAGTCTTAAATAATTATTTCGCCATTTAGGGTCATTGTTGTTTGAGCTGAGTTTTCTGTATGGTATGTTCTGCCTTTGTGCAGAATTGTTGTGGAACTCGTCAGCCTCAGATCTCGTGGTTAGGTCACCTTCAACCGTCATATTTTGTGAGGTTATCGTTGTTAGGTTACCAGGTGAAGTAAGGTCACCTCTGTGGGTACATTGTGTGAGGTCACGTAGTTCACCCCCAAACGTAATACCTCTTCTCTCAGCTGCCTTTTCAACCTATCAAAGTTTGCCCTTCTGAAATCTGGGACTTAAGTGGAATTTTCTTTGCAACTGACATTAAATTCTACTCTCTCTCTCTCTCTCTCTCCCTTGTTTAACCCCTTACTAATTCGTCTCATTCTTCTCAGTGTCCGCTGAGGGAAGGTGGGGAGGGAGGACAGGTGGGGAGGAAGAGAAGGTGGGGAGGGGAAGGAAGGGAGGGAGTGACAGAAGGTGGGGAAGGAGAGAAGGAGGATGCATGGAAGGGCGGAGAAGGAGACAAAGTTGAATAGAAGGAGGAGTGAAGAGTTGAACACCAGTGGGAGTGGGTGGAGGAGGGAGATGAAGAGAGAGAGAGAGAAGGATGTACTGTAGAATGGAGGAAGGAGAAGAGGAGGAGGATGAAGGAAAGAGAGAGAAGGAGGGAGAGGAAGACGTAGAAATAGAGGAGGAGGAAGAAGAAGAGAGGGGGAGGGGGTTATAGGATGGATGGAGGAGAGAAGAAGAAGAAGAAGATGATGAAGGAGGAGGAAGAGATGAGGGAGAAGGGGAATCACT
>NW_024713129.1:22045458-22086742 GCF_018991925.1 Homarus americanus
CCTACTCCTCACTCTACCCCACCCACCCTATCACCACTCCACCTATCCCCACTCCACCTAACACCACTCCACTCTACCTCACCCATCCTATCCCCACCTCATCCCACTCTGCCCCATCACATCCCACTCCTACCCATCTCACTCCACTCCACCTCACTCCACTCCACCTCACTCCACTCCACCTCACTCCTACCCACCTCACTCCACTCCACTCCACCTGTGGTTAAAACTTTTCCTGGGGACATTTGGGTGAGCTAACAAAGAACATTGGCCGAGTATTAGGTTAAGCAAGACCACGACTGAATATAGACGCTACTGTTGTCTCTTTGTTTGTGTATGTTTGTATCTTGTTTATATTTTCTTGTCTCTTGTTTGTGTGTGTGTGTGTGTGTGTTTGTTTTTGTTTGTTTATTTGTTTGTCTCTTGTTTGTGTGTGTTTGTATCTTGTTTGTGTGTGTGTGTGTGTTTGTTTTTGTTTGTGTATTTGTTTGTCTCTTGTTTGTGTGTGCTTTTGACTCTTGTGGGTCTCTTGTTTGTGTGTTTGTCTATTGTGTGTGTGTGTGTGTGTGTGTGTGTGTGTGTCTTGTTTGTGGATGAGTTTGTCTCCTGTTTGTATGTGTGCGTGTACGACTGTTTCTTGTTTGTGTATGTATGTGTGTATACTATGTGTGTATGTGTGTGTTTTTTGAGGATGTATGTGTGTTAGTCAATAAGATACTACACACTCACACATCCACTTACAAGAGAGCTTTTGAGAATACACGGATAGACAGATACACACATACACACACACACACACACACACGCACACGGATAGACAGATACACACACACACACACACACACCTGAGATCTTCCCGACCTTACGAATATCTAAAACTATGAGTCCTAAGTTGACGATAGATATAAACAAGGAGTCTCCAAGCTAACGTTACTGCCAGATCAACCTTCCCTCACCTTTCCCTCTCCCTAAGCTAACGTTACTGCCAGATCAACCTTCCCTCACCCTCCCCTCCCTTCCTTTCCCTCTCCCTCCCCTTCCTTTCCCTCTCCCTACCCCCCCTTCCTTCCTCACCTCCCCCCCTCCCCCACCACGACAACTTAAATGAATTGACCCATTGTTCCTCATTCTGGGATTCTCCTTGATGTTGTGTCTGCCCAGGAGAATGATCCCAGACCTACTGTATTACCTGGTGACTTTGTGGATGGGGAGGGAAGGTAGAGAGGGAGGGAGGAAGGAAGTGGAGGGGGGGTAGGAGGGAAGAAGGGAGGGAGTTGGAAGGAGGGAGGGAAGGAGGAGGAAAGAGGATGATGTTATGTTGCTGGTGACCCGGAACCGTGGTGTGGTGGTCTCTCTCTCTCAATCTGTCTGTTCATCTTTTTGTCTCTGTTTGCCTCTCTGTCTGTCTCTCTCTGTTTTCTGTCTGGCTGTCTGTTTATTCTTTCTATTTGTCTGCCTCTGTTTGTCTCTTTTTTGTCAAACGGTCTTTCTGTTTACCTCTCTGTCTGTCTGTCTGTCTGTCTTAAGGTCTATAGTCGAGAAATTTTCTATACGACTTTTTTTAATGTTTGTAATTTATCAAAAATTTGGATCAGAATTCACACACACACACACACACACACACACACACACACACACACACACACACACACACACACACACACACACACACTAAACTCCGGCAATAATCAAGAGAAGCAACATATACCTCACCTGTCAGTAGTGTCAGTCACCCTCACGACCCAACTTTTCATTCGCTCATTTAAAACGACAAATTCCTAATTGAAGTGGAAGTGAAAACCATTACTCAAGCACCGAGCAAAAACATCCAGCGGGTCATTAATGGCTGGCACTTGATACCTGGCACTTGATACCTGGCACTTGGCACTGTTCACTCATTTAGTTCCTCTACTTCACTTCACATTAACTTATGATTTTGTAGGAGCTTGTATGAGACCACGTTAAACTCTCCACCTGTCTGAGTGTGATTACGTCAGGTGTGAAGCAGTCAGTAGCGGAAATGAATCGGTACGAGGGAAGGTTTTGTGTGTGTGTGTGTGTGTGTGTGTGTGTGTGTGTGTGTTTTGCTAATGAAACACGGAATAGGAAGGTGCTTGCTGACGCCACGCCCATCAGCTGATTTGTACTTTGTTTACATCTGACGTCACGGCCATCAGCTGATTTGTACTTTGTTTACATCTGACGTCACGGCCATCAGCTGATCTGCAATCTATTGATATTATGACGTCATGCTCAAAAGATGTGTCGTAGTACCCTCATAATTTAATCATATTTCTCGTGAACTTTGCCTCCTACAATATCAACAAAGAAAATAATACTTCTATCTGTATTAATCAGTGTATGAGGCGTGAATGTATATATACACAGTTTCATACACCCAGTATATTACACTATAGTCTCTTCTATCAAGTACAACTACACCTTCACATCCAACACATTTCTCAACTCTCACGTGCTGTTTGTTCATAGTTATTTCTTCGTTCTCAGTGGGGTTGGGGGGGAGGGACGTTACCTACCAAGGCTCTCATGACACTCACTCCCGATAACAATAATATTTATACACTGATTTCAGAATTTGCTTACACCGCAAACATTCATGAAACTCAAGATCTGTAGGATTTCATGACGCCATTGAGGATATAGACACTATTTATCGTCTTCACCGTGACTTCGATACTTCACATTCGCGCGTTTTTTTGTTTATATAAATGATTTCTAACCTCCCCCGGCGTTAACTAGTCGTGATTATAAAGTTTACATGCGTCGTCCTGGGAAGAATTTTGATTATCTGTCATAGAATCAATGTTTTCATGGCCTCCACAACCTTCATGAGCCCAGAGCACCCCCCCCCCATGAGACAGTCTCCCTCTCCTCTTTCCCCTCCCCTCACCACTTCCCCCTATCCCATTCCGTTTCCCCTTCCCCCATCCCCTCTCCCACCTCACACCTCCCAACGCCTCAGTGAAATATCAACCTGTAAATTCCTCCTATCAGAACACGGCACGATGGTTTGGACGCCAGCCAGGTGACCTCTGGTGGTTTAACATTCTTTTCATCAGTTTTCGAATCGGTGGACGAGGGGCACAATTATGATGTGGTATATCTCGACTTTAGCAAAGCCTTCGACAGAGTCCCCCACGAAAAACTAATAAGAAAGGTAGAAGCACATGGCATTAAAGGTAATATTCTAATATGGATTAGGGCGTGGTTACAGGACAGGAAACAGCGAGTGAGCATTAACGGCACTAAATCCCATTGGAGCAACGTCACTAGTGAAGTTTCCCAAGGCTCGGTACTTGGATCATTATTATTTATTATATACATAAACGACATAGATATCGGCATAGACAGCAACATAAGTAAATTTGCCGATGACACTAAAATAGGACGTGTAATTAAATCTGACGAGGACTCAGCAAAACTACAGGAAGATCTAAACAAATTTTTCGAATGGTCTAAAAAATGGCAGATGAAATTCAATGTGGACAAATGTAAAGTACTCAGTATAGGAGATATAAACAGGGAAACCAGATACCAGATGAACAACGATGTCATTGTGAAATCAGACTGCGAGAGAGATTTAGGAGTAATGATAAGTAGGAATCTTAAGCCAAGTAAACAATGTGTTTTTGCTCGTAACAAGGCTAATAAAGTACTTGGGTTCATACAAAGGAGTGTTAGTCACAAGACGAGCGAGGTCATCTTAAGATTATATCTTGCTCTTGTGAGACCACACCTGGATTACGCAGTTCAGTTATGGTCACCGTATTACAGAATGGATATAGAATCCTTGGAAAGAATCCAGAGGAGAATGTCAAGACTAATCCCGGGCATTAGGAACCTTGAGTATAGAGACAGGTTAAAGCATCTTAATTTGCACTCTCTCGAGAGACGTAGAGCGAGGGGCGACCTGATAGAGGTGTATAAGTGGAAGTCAGGGCTAAACAAAGGGGACATTACAAAGGTACTCAAACTATCCAACCAGGAGCGAACTCGTAACAATGGTTTTAAATTAGACAAATTTAGATTTTGGCGCAAAATAGGTAAACACTGGTTTCGAAACAGAGTGGTGGATGAATGGAACAAGTTACCAAATATCATCATTAACTAGAATACGCTGGATGGCTTCAAACATAGGTTGGATGCTTATATGAGCGATAGGGGTTGGGTGTAAATGGGACTGCCCAGTATGGGCCAATAGGCCTGCTGCAGTTTCCTCCATTCTTATGTTCTCATGTTAACAGATCATGGGTCACCCAAGGTCAAATACAAGTGTGGTGGAGGGAGGTGAGGTCAGCCCAGGTCAAATACAAGTGTGGTGGAGGGAGATGAGGTCAGCCCAGGTCAAATACAGGTGTGGTGGAGGGAGGTCAGGTCAGCTCAGGTCAAATACACGTGTGGTTTAGGAGGGTCATGTCAGCCCAGGTCAACGACAGGGTGTTGTGGAGGGAGGTCAGGTCAGCCCAGGTCTTTTCATTGGGTCATAGTTATCATGTTACTGACGTTTATGTTCACAGACACATTATTAACGTCTCCTGTACACATATAACCACAGTATATACACACACACACACACACACACACACACACACACACACACAGGGTACAAAACACAGACCTCCCTCGTGCCATCTCTATCTCCCGCTGGTGACTCCTTAACACAAGTGGAGCCCAACACACCCAACAAAACAGCGACATTGTAACAAAAACTTGAACAAAACTTCGTCGATAAACACAACAGTTGGCCTCAGATTCTTTGGGATTCTCTGTAATTTTACCCTGTAGCCGAGAACGTGAGAAAACTCTATAATTGGCCTATTAAAGCTACGAACAAAAATAGGATGGTTGACAAAATTGAGACTATTTTTGTTTTGGGATTTTCTTATACGGTGGCCACCTCTAGTTTGGGCGGCCATTATAGGTAATTAAGGTAAATAAATAAGACAACTAGACGAGGAAAAGATAATTTACGATTTTTTTTTGAGAATTGTGATCTTTCATGTTCCCAGATTCTCAAAGATAATTATTTTGAATTTTCCTCGTAACTGGAGATGTAAGAACTCCTCCAATAGGTTAACTTAAGGTACAAAATGGCGGTACAATTACACTAAGACTTTAATTTAGATACGTTCACAGTTTGTTTAAAATGACAGAACACAAACACACACACACACACACACACACACACACACACACACATGTGAAGCGTGCCATATTGAGGGATATCAACTCTTTCATCACCTTCGTTCACATGGACGCGGAGGGGGCGTTGCCTTCTTCTGTCAAGATGACCTACGCCCGTCACGCCTGGATGTTCAAGTCCCAGCAGATGTGGAGGCATTATGGGTACGTGTTGTGCCACGGGCCCACCCACGCCACACTGCTTCCATCATAATCTGTGTGGCATACCATCCGCCTCGCTCACCCACCAGAGACACTCTTATCAATCACCTCATTACCACCTCAGAGTTAGGTACCCATGTGCCAAGTTAGTATTATGTGGGGATTATAACGAAATTGACACCACTGATATCCAGGACCAGCTGTCACTATCACAAGTTGTGACTTCCCCACACACGGTCAAAATACCCTTGACCTTATCTTAACTGACTTAGCGGACCAGTACCAACCACCTCAACCAATGCCTCCTATCGGGTGTAGCACACACCTATCAGTGCTCTGGTCCCCAGCTGCCACTCCCACTCAAGTACAGAGACCCTACATCAAGACCTACAGGCCGATTACTGACTCTGCAGTGCGTCTCTTCGGGCAGTGGATAGTTCACCATCCCTGGACTGAAGTACTTAGCGTGGATGACGTGGACACCAAATGGATAAATTATACCAACACCACCACGGAAGCTCACCACCACTTCTTCCCCGAGAAGTCCGTCAGATCTCACCCAGCTGACTTGCCCTGGATCACACCTCGGATCAAAAGACTTATGCAACAGAGAGACAGAGCCTTTTATCTCAATGACCACAACCGCTACAGGTCCCTTCGCAACCGAGTCATCCGCGAAATACGCACTGCAAAGAAGTCTCACTACCCAACCAAATTGCAACACCTGAAGCAGACCAACATCAGTCAATGGTATGGTAAGCTTAAAGAACTCTGTGGACTAAACAATAAGACACACCCCCTCCCCTTCCTTAGCCATCTCACTAATGTTGACGCAGCTGAGCAATCAAATAACCATTTCGCTACTATATGCCAGACGCTCCCCACGGCTTGACACAACCACTCTCCCTACTTACCTACCAGCCCCCCTTCCCACTGACTTAGTAGAAGAATTTGAAGTAGCAAAACGTCTGGACAAACTGAAGTTAAAACGCTCCACCACCCCCATTGACTTACCAATGAAACTCTTCAAGGAGTTCTCCCCAGAGCTCTGCTCCAGGTGTGGTTGAACCAGGGCAGCTGAAAGACAATCTAAGTCTAACGTACATTCACCTCAAGGCCGAAGTGTGCATACGCATCTGCGTAGGTGTTCAGGATTCTGTAGGTCGCGTTCAGTGTGAACGACAAGGTGAGGTTTAGTATTGGAAGATGCCGACACCTATGTTCCTGCCTAGAGTTGTCTTATGTTAAAAGATCCTTCATCCGGAACTCGATGTCCACCCAACTGACTAAATTGGCACGAGTAAGGAAGGCTGCCAAGAAAAATGGAAAGAGAGTTGGTGCCAGTACACATCCCTTTAACCACCGTTTGGATGGGGAAGAACTCCGACTGGGTGCCATTGCGCAGGACGCTCCGAGACCCCCTGTTGGTCTAGCCTGGGCCCACGAGGCACCCAGTTACCGTGTGTTGCTACGAGGAGGCACAGCAGGAGTCTTGATGGTGAGGAGGCTGTGTACTGGCAGGGGAAAACTTATGCAAGTTGCTTCCCTGTTTGCCACGAGGGCTAGCCAGCGGCGGCTGATGGCGAGAGGAGGAAGCAGTGCTTGCATCTTAACACTGCATAATGCTGCCATACTAGACGTGTTACACCACCATGTGTGCACCACACACACACACACACACACACACCAACTTAAAATCCCGACGGTGTAACTAATCTAAAATCCTAAAATTCTATGACAAAAACATTATATCGAACCTTAAAAATCCTTAACTTCCATAAGAAAAATCTCTAACTTTAAATCATAAAATCCCAGTTATCGCCTCGGTATGTCCCTTAGAAACTGAAATCCCCTTTCTACACACTCTCTAATTTAAAAAAAACCCAAATCCGAGAAAAAATCCTTTACCTGACCTAAAATCCCATGACTTCTTTGTTACCTAAACTTTAAATCCCAAAGTCCAGTAATATTAACAATCACTAACCCCAACCCTACTGTACCGTCACTAAACCCTTCCCTAAAGTGACCCAACAAAATTAAAAAATTCTCCGCACCTCCACAAAAAAATAGAAATAAATAAAATAAATAAATAGAATAAATAGAAAATTAATAAATAAAATAAATAAATAAATAAATAAATAAATAATAAATAAAATATATAGAAAATGAATAAAAAATAACAATAAACAAATAATAAATAAATAAATACAATAAAAAAAGAGAGAGAAAAATTAAACCAAAACAAAATAAAAATAATTCTCATTAAGTTTGTAATTCTCACAAGATCTTAAGAATCTGGACCAGGGAAGTAAAAATTTTCACTAACCCAATTACGGTAATCATAGAGAAGTCGGGTAGAGAGAGAGAGACAGAGAGAGAGAGAGAGAGAGAGAGAGAGACCCTAGTACCCTCACACTGTACCAATTGTCTCTCGGAACTTTTACTTCACGCGGACGGAGCAAAACTTACACGCTTCTTGTAAGAGTTGGGGAGATAAAGAGATTTTTTTAACGTGAGACATTCTCTTAGGGCGATTAAGAGATGGTGGAGATTTAATCACCAGGGAGTGTCAGGTGTGTGTGTGTGTGTGTGTGTCAAGTGTGTGGGCGTATCAGGTGTGTGAGTGTGTGTGTCAAGTGTGTGGCCGTGTCAGGTGTGTGAGTGTGTGTGTCAAGTGTGTGACCGTGTCAGGTGTGTGAGTGTGTGTGTCAAGTGTGTGACCGTGTCAGGTGTGTGAGTGTGTGTGTCAAGTGTGTGACCGTGTCAGGTGTGTGAGTGTGTGTGTCAAGTGTGTGGCTGTGTCAGGTGTGTGAGTGGGTGTGTGTCATGTGTGTGGCTGGCCAGGTGTGTGAGTGGGTGTGTGTCAAGTGTGTGGCTGTGTCAGGTGTGTGTGAGTGTGTGTGTCAAGTGTGTGGGCTGTGTCAGGTGTGTGTGTGTGTGTGTGTGTGTGTGTGTGTGTGTGTGTGTGTCAAGTGTGTGGCCGTGTCAGGTGTGTGAGTGGGGTGTCATGTGTGGGTGTGTCAAGTGTGTGGCCGTGTCAGGTGTGTGAGTGTGTATCAAGTGTGTGGCCGTGTCAGGTGTGTGAGTGTGTGTCAAGTGTGTGGGCGTGTCAGGTGTGTGTGTGTGTGTGTGTGTCAAATGTGTGTGAGTGCGTATCAGGTGTGTGTGTGTGTCAAGTGTGTGGCCGTGTCAGGTGTGTGAGTGTGTATCAAGTGTGTGGCCGTGTCAGGTGTGTGAATATGTCGAATGTGTAAGTGTGTGTCAGATGTGCGAGTGTGTGTCAGGTGCGTGAGTGTGGGTCAGGTGTGTGAATGTATTAGGAGTGTGTGTGTGTGTGGTTAGGTTAGGGAAACGACTCCTTCCTCCTCTGATTACCTCTACCACCCTCACTACACACTCTGTGTCAAGTGTGTGGGCGTGTCAGGTGTGTGTGTGTGTGTGTGTGTCAAATGTGTGTGAGTGCGTATCAGGTGTGTGTGTGTGTCAAGTGTGTGGCCGTGTCAGGTGTGTGAGTGTGTATCAAGTGTGTGGCCGTGTCAGGTGTGTGAATATGTCGAATGTGTAAGTGTGTGTCAGATGTGCGAGTGTGTGTCAGGTGCGTGAGTGTGGGTCAGGTGTGTGAATGTATTAGGAGTGTGTGTGTGTGTGGTTAGGTTAGGGAAACGACTCCTTCCTCCTCTGATTACCTCTACCACCCTCACTACACACTCTCCACCAACACACTCTACACCACCACACTCCACCCTACCTTCACCCACCCCACACACACTACCCCACACCACACTCCACCCACCACACACACTCTACACCACCACACTCCACCCTACCTTCACCCACCACACACACTCTACACCACCGCACTCTACCTGTACACACCATCGTCACCCCACCCTCCATTCTCTCAAAACAAATGTTCTTTTGATATGAAAATTAATTAAAGCTCTTCATTAGTGTTGGATCTACATAAAAAAAAATACCTCCTCAGTATTAAGGTCAGTTAGTGAATGTACGTAGTCAGGCTGTTATAAATGGTGATTTGAGGTGGAGCGATGACTGACTGTGTTAACCTCTGACCTGTGATGATATGAATGGGTTTTTGGTTAATGATGTAGTTGAGACAAGCTAGATCTAGACCGAGTTCTGACTGTACTAGACCCCGAGCCCTGACATCTGAGACCGAGACCGATAAGATTCGAGATCTAGACCGAGTTCTGACTGTCCTAGACCCCGAGCCCTGACATCTGAGACCGAGACCCACTTCCAAAAAAAAAATCATAGGAAAAAAGTCCTAGGAAAAATCACGGAAAAATTCAGAATAAAATCACAGGAAAAAAAAAAGTTCAAAGAAAAAAACATGAAAAAAAAGCCACCTAGGAAAAAAAAGTCACAACACTATTTACACCTACTGCCATGGAGACTATTGACTATAATCCTCGCGTTTCAAACATATCACCTACAGTTACTTCATGCATACCAAGCAAGTCACTCACAAAACCAAGTCGTGGTGGAAATGTGAAAAAAAAAAAAGATCCAGTGGTCGCTGTCGAGGCCATATGACTACAAACTATAATATTTCTTGTATAAATATAACCAATAATGTTATGGTATATTGTGTTGTTGATCTGTGGAAGTTAAGTACTGTCAAATAACAAAAGTCTTAAAATGACAATGGTTTTATTATTTCCTTGTCAGAGGTATTAAGGTTAAAATGTGATCTTTTTCCTATGAGTTTACTTCCGTTCATCAATACAGTACAGACAGTATGGTACAGACAGTATGGTTACAGACAGTATGGTACAGACAGTATGGTACAGACAGTATGGTTACAGACAAGACTTGAGGGGTGACCACCCCGTCCTTCAACACATTCCTGCGCTAGGCTTTTTCCCTGAGAGAGAGAGAGAGAGAGAGAGAGAGAGAGAGAGAGAGAGAGAGAGAGGGGGGGGGGAGCAAACCACTTACAACTGGCCTCTTAACTTCCTCACAGCCTGCAGGCAAGACTGAAATAGGGGAGGAAGAGAGGAAGGGAGAGAGAGGTGGAGAGAAGGAAGAGAAGAGAGAGAGGTAAGGGGTAGAAGTGAAGAGGGAGGGTGAGAGATGGAGGGAGAGGGACGTAGGGAAGGAAAGAGAGAGAGAGAGAGGAAGGAAGGAAGCAGGAGTAAGGAGGGACTAGGGAAGTGTGAGAGAGAAGGAGGAGAAGGAGAGAGTAAAGGAGGGACGGGGGAGACAGAGAGAAGGCTGATGATAATGACTTTGTTGACAATTAGGTTGTGGGTGACCAAGTCGGTACCTTTGGCGTAGCTGACGAAGGTGAAAGCCAGTGAAGTCGTTCCTCAAGGCTGTGGGAGGGTGACCGAGGTCTTTGTATTACCGAACTACTGGGAATAAAATTAAGATAAAAAGACTGTCTTGTTACCCCTGGGAATAAAACACTGCTCTTGATTTAATTTAAGTAAGTTAATAAGGATATAGTTAAATACATAGATTAATAAATACGTAAATGGCACAATAAATCAACAAAACTTAAAGGTGAATAAGATAAAAAAGCAGATAAATAAAATAAAAACAAATGTAACTTCTTCACGAGAAAAACAAGAAAACAAAAAATGGTTGGACAGCACTTTGTCACTCGCATTGCTCGATAGAATGTTATAAATAGTAATACTTATGTTTCCCTTACAACCTGGATGATTATGCTTATATAATTTTTTTTCTACCCTTTCTTGTTCTTGTTCTTGTCCTTAATATTATTTTTATTACTACTACTACTACTGCAACTATTCTTATTATCACTGAAACTTAATATTTTACGAATTTATTTTGAAATCTTTATTACTGATGTATTGCTGCGGTGAAACCTGGTTTTTATTATTAAATTTATGTACAGTATTTTGATTATAGTGTAGTGGACGTCTCCCCTACAAACTGCGTAGCTGCAGGCCACCTGCGACGCCTTCCCTAGCAACCAAACTAGCGTGCCTTCCACCAGATGCCGCAGTATCCTAGCAACGGAGCCAAAGACCGGTTACTTCTCGGGTTTTCCCAACGTGACTCATAGATGACTCACGGCTGCTGGGTATATAAGCTCTGTCTCTCCATTGAGATTCATTCTGGCCATTCTTCCTGAACAAGCAACACCTCCTCCTCTGCCGCTGCCTGGCGGTCCTCGCTCCCGCCGGCGAGCATGGCGACCCACCAGCTGTCCTTCTCTGAGCGTCCTCACCAACCAGCTCTCTCATTCTGCTCTCGGTTCCTGAACACGCAACACCTCCTCCAGCAAGCCCCTCGCTGTCCAGCTTTCATTCAACCTGGAGGCCAGCAACAGGCAACATCTTCTCTAACGAAGCTCCTGCACATCTACCTCCTTCAACACGCTACTCACCGAACGTCTCTACTGAGCAGCTCCTCACCACACGGCACCTCCAGCACCAGACTGTCTATCATATAACTCATATTATATAAGAAAACCACCTTAGAGTTTCCATCCATCCTGAGTGCTAGACAACATTATACCACGATACCCCTACAAATGGTGACCCCCGGAGATTCGCACTCACACAGGATGGAGGAGAAACTGATCACGCTCCCAGTCTTCAAGCAGCATAGAAGACTGGCTTATCCACAAAGAAGCAGCTCTGCTACTCTAAGCAGACACCAGCTCCTCTTCCTGCCCCAAGCACCACATCCTACCGACCCCAGCACACCCGTCCTGCCTTAGACGCCGACCCCAGCCCAGCAGTAACCCCTGCCGCCCCTGACGCGGCCTCTGTTCCTGAGTGCGGACCCATACACACCCTCTTTTCTCCCTCAGGTACTCCCTGCTAATGTCCTGCACCCTGCTGCTGTCGTGGACCCAGCTGCTGTCACGAGCCCTCATCCGCTTCTGCTGACGCAGCCCCTGCTCCTGAACCAGGCCCACACACACCCCAGCAGGCGCATCTGACGACCCTGTACCTGTCGTGAGGGAAGCACAACATTCATCGCCTCCACACACCCTTTTCCTACCTCTCTCTTCCCACAGATAGTATGTATATTGACAGTTGTATTCAGCGACCGGCTCATTCACGCCATCGCCGTTGTCTCACATGAGGCATGCACCGCCCGTTCTGCCCCACATGTGCTAAGCAACTCTACAGACAACAAGTCTCCTACACCGCCTGGAGGGAAGGGGGAGTATTGTAGTGGACGTCTCCCCTACAAACTGCGTAGCTGCAGGCCACCTGCGACGCCTTCCCTAGCAACCAAACTAGGTGCCTTCCACCAGATGCCGCAGTATCCTAGCAACGGAGCCAAAGACCGGTTACTTCTCGGGTTTTCCCAACGTGACTCATAGATGACTCACGGCTGCTGGGTATATAAGCTCTGTCTCTCCATTGAAATTCATTCTGGCCATTCTTCCTGAACAAGCAACACCTCCTCCTCCGCCGCTGCCTGGCGGTCCTCGCTCCCGCAGGCGAGCATGGCGACCCACCAGCTGTCCTTCTCTGAGCGTCCTCACCAACCAGCTCTCTCATTCTGCTCTCGGTTCCTGAACACGCAACACCTCCTCCAGCAAGCTCCTCGCTGTCCAGCTTTCATTCAACCTGGAGGCCAGCAACAGGCAACATCTTCTCTAACGAAGCTCCTGCACATCTACTTCCTTCAACACGCTACTCACCGAACGTCTCTACTGAGCAGCTCCTCACCACACGGCACCTCCAGCACCAGACTGTCTACCATATAACTCATATTATATAAGAAAACCACCTTAGAGTTTCCATCCATCCTGAGTGCTAGACAACGTTATACCACGATACCCCACAATAGAATATTTAACTTTGAGGACAAATGGCGAATCTAGAGTCAAAATTATTTTATATTTGTGATTCTTAAATTTGTATTTTATCTCTGAGTTTATATTTTGGATTTTTTGCCTAGGGTATTATTGAACTTCTATATTTTGCTGTTATTATAATCTGTAGGATCTTTACATTCTGTCAAATTTTCGGACATTTATACGGCAGATACTTTTAGAAAATAGTATATAAGCAACGGTGTTTCAACAGGTTCCACCAATATATCACAAGGACTCGTAAATTACAGCAAACGACAAAGTTTTCTGAGAGAAAATATGATCACCAATATCTTTCTTACATCCAATTAAATTTCCAGCCATAAACTACTTTTGTAAAACACTGAATTATCAAGCTACTCCTTAACAGGTTCCAACAATATATCACCAGGACTCGTAAATCAAATCAGACAACGAAGTCTTTACAAATAATCATAACCTATCTTCCCAAACATTCTATTCATATTTAGTAAAAAACAAAAACTCCAAAAACAATAGATACTCTTAGAAAATGCTAAATAAACAAGTACGCCTCAATAAGTTCCAGCAATATATCACCAGGACTCATAAATCACAAGCAGCCGACAAAACTAAAGTGAGAAGACCGACCGCTACCGAGCCATTGTTGGAACTGCGACTTTCATTAATTTTCACAGTGTAGAAATATCACCAAGAGGTAAAAATATATTATGTGTGGAACAATGGGGGCCAGTTTTCATCAAGTTACTAAGAGAGAGAGAGAGAGATAGAGAGAGTGATAGAGAGAAAGAGAGCAAGAGAGAGAATGAGGCGCTAAAGGTCATAACCCACATGACATCAGTTCCACCATCAGCGGGAGAGATGACATAGGCGGCGAACGAGAAGATAATTCCTCTTACTGAGAGATAGTGAGATATAAAGGAGAGACAGGGAAAATATACTGCAAAGACGTGGGTGAGAGAGAGATAGAGAGAGAGGAACACGGATTAAGGTGATTACAATACCCTCACACGAACACATGGAGCAAAACACGAAAGAATGCGTAAGACAATAACAGAGAAACAAGAAGAAGAAGAGACAGGAGGAGGAGAATAACTCGTGTTGAGGAGATAGTGGTGAGAGACACAGAGAGACAATACGCTGAGTTGAGGACGCCGGTTGTGATGCAGTGGACGACGGGAACTGATAGCTGCCTCAGGTGATAGCTAGACCTTCTCCCCTTCCTTCTTCCTCCTCCTTCTTCCTTCTTCCTCCTCCTTCTTCCTCCTCCTTCTTCCTTCTCCTTCTTCCTTCTTCCTCCTCCTTCTTCCTTTTACTTTCTTCCTCTTCTTCTCCCCCTCTCCTTCTTTCCTTCTCCTCATACATCTTCCTTCTTCTGACCTCTCACCCTCCTTCCTCCTCCTTCATCTTCCTCTCCTTCACTCCCACCATTTTATTTTCTCTTTTCATCCCCCCTCTTCCTTCCTTCCCTGCTCCCTCTTTCTTCCTCCTCCTCATTCATCCTCTCTCTTCCATCCCTCCATCCTACCACTTCTCTTCTTCCCCCTCCTTCATTCTCGCTCCTTCCCTCCTCCTCTTTCCACTGTGCTCCCTCTTCCTTCTTCTCTCTCTTCCTTCTCCTTCCATTCTTCCTCCTCCCCTTCCCACCTCAGAGTCATTAACACATCTCTCTCTCTCTCACCACTCACCACCTCACACCACCACCACCACCACCACTCACCACCACCACCACCACTCACTCACTCACCACCACTCACCACCACTCACCACTCACTCACCACCACCACTCACCACCACCACCACCACCACCACTCTCTCTCTCTCACTCCACCACTCACTCTCTCGTGATTACGCCTTATGTTGATTGGGTTTTAATTGACGATACTTAAGACAGGTTTATATGGATATACCAAATGTTTGTTTAAAAAAGACAGAACACACACACACACACACGCACACACACACACACACACACACACACAGGCACACGCACACGCACACACACACACACACGCACACGAATATATTTCAGACACAGGGACATCACCAGTCATCCCGGGCTCGAAAAAGATTCCTATGAAGATTGGTTTATGGTTGAGTGGTCTGGTGGCGGATATTAGACGCTAGTGTTACAGGCAAATTGCTCTCACTCCTCGATATGTCCCTCCCACTCACTCCTTCCCACTCACTCCCTTCCACTCACTTTCTCACTCCCTTCCACTCACTCCCTCCCACTCACCTCCACCACCCTCCACTCACTCCCTCCACCACTCCTTTCACTCCACTCCTTCCAGCACTCACTCCCTTCCACTCACTCCCTCCCACTCACTCTCTCATTCCCTCCCACTCACTCCATCCATCCATTGCTCTCACTCTCTCCCTGCCTCTTATTTCCCTCCATCCTTTTCTCTCTCTCCTATCTCCCCCCCTCCATCCATCCATCCATCCATTCATCCCCAGTCCATCCCTCCCTCCCTCCCTCCCTCCTCCTCCCCTCCGTCCATCCGTCCATCCGTCCATCCATTCTATCACGCTTCTTGCTGCCAACATAGTTTGTATGTGATGGCCATGGGCGTCCGCAGGGAGGGGCAAGGGGGGGCATTTGCCCCCCCCTGGAAAATAAAAAATTTGAAAAAATTACATGGAAAATACAAAATGAATAAAATAACATAAACATTTCTCAACAGTTCATTCAGTTAGAGCAGGTTACTACTCTTGGAACAGGAATTGGAGCCGTCGGGGATCTCTTCCGAAATTGTCAATGATGTCTTCACACTTCACACGTCGAATTCAGGATAACATTGCCCCCCCTGCATTTTTTTCTGCGGACGCCCATGGTGATGGAATAGATAAACATGAATTTTAAAGAATGAAAATAAAAATAATCCAAATGAATAAACAAATAAATAAAATATTGTAATATGTGGAGGCCCCCAGATTGTGGAGGCCCCTGGGCAGCTGCTCACTTTGCCCACTCCTGAATCCGGCCCTGTTCCACTTTGCTTCCCTCTTTCTTCCTCCCCTCTCTCTTCTCATACCTCTCTACCTACTCCATCATTTCCTCTCCTCCCCTCCCTAATCTCTGCCCCTCCTTCCCAGACAGTCATCCACACAGTCACCTCAAACAATTATCTCAACTTAATATATAATTATCGTATAAAAACAGCAGAGAGAGAGAGAGAGAGAGAGAGAGAGATGTTTTAACATAACTCTCTGAGTTTAACTTTGTTACCCAAAATGCACCACATGGTGAGTTATGACCTTTTAAGCTGAGGTAAATAGCTTTGAGTAAATGGCCTGAGTATTGATACACTGTAATACACCCGAGAAAGATGACAGAAGTGCCAATCATCATCCATCCATCCATCCATATATATATATATATATATATATATATATATATATATATATATATATATATATATATATATATATATATATATATATATATATATATATATATATATATATATATATACACACACTCAGTGTATGGTGGAGATGTAAGAGTGGTGATGCAGGCGAAGGTAGTAACATCATCCCCTCACCTTTACCTCACTTCCTCCCCAAATTCCAATCAACTGCAGGTATAGGTGTTCCCACTAGGCTGCTGGATCACGTGGTCTTCACGGCGCGCGGCCCTCACAGCCTGGAGGGTGAATGGCCTCGTGTAGAAGGTTCATAAGAGGAGAATTTTCCCCTGGTGACCGCTGAGCAGAGTTACGGGCCCGTTGCTCCTGCTGGAGGCCAAATGGACCCCAGACCAATCAGGCTTCAGCATATAATCTGACGTAGTGTAAATGAATTTGTTGCTATTAAACTTGAGGGAGTAGATTGGATAACACTCGTTTCTCGAACCGATGGTCTTCGGTTCGAGCTTCGCGACCTGTCACTAAGTGGGGAGCTCCCGGTCGACCCAGAAGGAAAACGTTCCCTAACTTTACCGCTGGGGAAGTGAAGGTTGAGACAGTGCATTGTCGGATACACTGCCTCCTTGTGTGTGTGTGTGTTCCTCCTAGTCGTCACACCAAAACACACCCAGATGGAGCATGGCAACCCAGCACCTCCCCGGAGGGTGTGTGAGTGAGGTAAGGCAGCGTCACCCTCCACAACCCAGCAATATACAACCTCTCTCCCCGCCCACTCTACCTACCAACGGAAATTGCATATATTTTCTTTCTCCTCGCCCGTACACCGAGGGAGCTGGAGGACCTTGGTGTAAAGGGAGCCGGGAGCCCCCCCACCCCCCGGACACATGGATGATTCTAGACATTATCTGGGACACATGGACGCTAATGGACACATTAAATACCTCCTCTACTCTTTCCAGAACGACTAATAGTGGCGATGGCCGATGGTTATATTGGTCCCAGTCCCAATGGGTCCCCAGTCCTAATGGGTCCCAATGCTAGTGGGCCCCAGTCCTAATGGTTCCCAGTCCTAGTGGACCACAGTCCTAATGGGTCCCAGTGCTAGTGGGCCCCAGTCCTAATGGGTCCCCAGTCCTAATGGGTCCCCAGTCCTAATGGGTCCCAGTGCTAGTGGGCCCCAGTCCTAATGGGTATTCAACACAAAATAAGTATACATAACGTGTACATAGACGTGACTGAGGGCGCCACTGTGAGAACAAGACTAACTCATCAAAGTCAAAGGCGATGATCTATTGGCCCGAGCGAGAGCGGGTTGTAGGGATGGTTGTTATAGTCAATATTGTGCTATAGTTGGTCATACGTATAATACTGCACAATGGGCCGCAGTCATGTTATTACGTTAAGGCCAAAAAACGATTGGAACCCATTAAAACTGGGGCCTATTATGATTAGATCCTATGAAGCCTGAAACCCATCAGACTGAAGTGTTGAGACGGTCACTACTCCTCCAGCGACCTCGTCCTCGTGAGGGTCGAGTGATAGTGTTGTCAAGTGTGAGGTGATGTACCTTGACTGTGTGTCGTCTTACTGTGAGGGATGATGGTGGTGATGGTGGTGCTTTCTCTGTCTGTCTGTGTGTGTCACTAGTTTTCTCTTTATTGGCAATTCTTCTTTTTTTCTTCTGTTTCTCATTAGCTCAGTTAATTTCTCAATGTCAACACGATACCGTCAAGAATGATTACGGGTTCTCCTTCTTCCTCGTCATCCTCCCAACCATCACCATTACCACCATTCACCATTATCACTCCAACCACCTCACCATCACCACCCCCTCCTCCCGACCACCACCATCTTTGATGTCTCGGCACCTCACAAAAACAGTCTCAGCGAAAATTCTAATTCCTAGCTACACGAGACTGTGGGTGTGTGTCCTCACGTCACGCTGAGTCTAATGACGGAAGATAAAAACAGGAAGAGCTGAGTAAACAATCCTCCCCTCCCAGGATCAAAGATGGGGAAGCTCTTAGCAAATATTCAATTAATTCCTCCCCTATTTTCTTACGTGGAGTATTATTGGTGTTTCTTAATGATCTCCTTCTCGTTTCTCTTTCCCACTGACTTAATTTTATTTTATTTTTTATTTTTTGGGGGGTTTATCCCTTCCTCGTCGTTTACTTTGTGTGTTTCATCGTATTCTAATAGTTTACTGAGTTCGTGTATAGGGGAGTCCGGTTTATTTTAGGGAAAATTCTTTTAGTTACCCCCATCATATTGTTGGTTTTCCTTTACAAACTCCAAATTAACCCAAACATTTATACTCTTTTGAAATAATATAGTTATACAATAAATTACATATAGAAGCCTTTTAAAGTGTGTTTGATATGGCGGGAATATGAGTGAGGGATGATACATTATTGGAACATTTTGTGCGGGGAAAAGTTGGACTAGTATTGTAATATTTATTTTTGGTCATAAGTTCATACCAATTACAGTTAATAATATTTTCTAATATTTAAACTTGAGGTAAGTTTAACAAGAAGTTATGTTGAGTTATATAAACCTCTGAAACTTACATATGAGAAAAAATAAAATAAAATAAGTATGGTAATAGTAAAATAAAAACTCTGGACTTGTGTATAGTGTAGCTTGTTGAGAAAAAAAAATCTAAATTATTAAGAAAATCCGTTGAAAATAGAAGTGGCAAAAAACTATTGTTGCTCTACACACTATTTTATTATATTAAAAATTTATTCTCCATATACTGTACAGTTAACTTGTTTATACTGACGACCTCGCGGGCTGTACAGGCTGACACCAATAATAAACATTTGTGTGTGTGTGTGTGTGTGTGTGTGTGTGTGTGTGTCCTGATTACCCAGCAGGTCCCTCAGGTATCCCCCACCCTTGGAGGAGGTAGCTACTGCCACCAAACAGATGAAAACAACAAAGCCTCAGGGGTTGATGGAATCCCAGCTGAGGTGTATAAAGCAGGAGGACCTCTGCTTACCAGCTGTCTCCACTCTCTCCTGGAGAATATATGGGAAAAGGAGGAAATCCCTCAAGCTCTTAAAGAGGCTTCCATTTTCAATATTTATAAGAATAAGGGAGACCGGCCAGACTGTGGCAAATACCCCGGGATCTCGCTGCTCTCCGTAGCTGGCCCGAGTCCTCCTAAACAGACTTGTTCCTGAGGCGGAAAACTTCCTCCCAAAATCTCAATGTGGCTTTAGACCATCACGTGGCACCACTGACATGATCTTTGCTACCCTTCAGATACAAGAAAAGTGCAGAGAACAGCATCGTGACCCGTACAAAGCTTTCATCGACCTAACCAAGATCTTCGACTCGGTTAACAGGGAAGCCCTCTGGTGGATCCTCAGCCGTTTTGGCTGCCCACCAAAATTCATCGCCATTGTGAGGCAACTCCACGATGGCATGAACGGCAGTGTCCTGCACAATGGCACCCAGTCTGAGTTCTTCCCCATCCCAACGGTGGTTAAAAAGGGATGTGTACTCTCACCAACTCTCGTTTCCATTTTCTTGCCTGCCTTCCTTACTCGTGCCAGTGCCAATTTAGTCGGCGGGGTGGACATCGAGTACCGGATGAAGAATCTTTTCAACATAAGACGACTCTAGGCAGGAACATAGTTGTCGGAAATTTCCATTACTGAACTTCAGTTTGCTGACGACCTCACTCTTGTCGCTCACACTGAACGCGACCTACAGGAGATCCTGAACACCTACACAGATGCGTATGCACACTTCGGCCTAGAGGTGAATGTACATAACACTCAGATTCTCTTTCAGCCTGCCCCTGGTTCATCCACACCTGCACCATCCACCCAGCTTAACGGTACTACCCTCTCTAATGTTACCCACTTTCAGTATCTCGGCTCCCACCTGTCCACCACTACTGATATCGATGAAGAGATTCAACATGAATCAGATGTGCATCTCAATCCTTTGGTAGACTCCGAAACCGTGTCTTCAGTTGTAGGGAACTGAAATTATCTATAAAGTTACACGTATATTGAGCAGTGGTCCTCCCCACCCTGCTATATGGCAGCGAGACATGGGTCACATACAGTACAGGAGGCACCTCAAGGCACTTGAAATCTTTCACCAACATAGTTTACGTTACATCCTCCGACTTTGCTGGGAAGACAAGAGAACAAATGCCAGTATTCTTGCTGACACCAACTGTAGGAGCATCGAGGCTACCATTATCCATGAACAACTACGTTGGACTGGCCATGTTACCTGCATGGACGACAGTAGACTGCCAAAGCAGCTACCTTACAGTCACCTAACAAATAGTAAACGTAACGCTGGCGGGCAACTGAAAGGGTATAAGGATAGTCTTAAGACAAACCTGAAAAAGTGCCAAATCAATCCCCTCACCTGGGAGACGATTACTCCACACCATAACGCTTGGAGGAGCACCACACGAGAAGGTGTTCATACTTTCGAGTTAGCCTGAATGTATACCGAGGCAGACAAGGGCCAACGCCGGAAAAACGCTGCAGCCGCCCCTCCCGCACTAGATGTAGCTCCCCAAATGTGCAACATCTGTGAACGACCCTGCCGGTCCCGTATCGGCCTCTTTAGTCACCTCAGAACTTACCAACCTAGGTAACATCCTTAATAACTCATATCATTGTATTATAGCTGAACGATCGTCATACTCGATTCCGAGTGACAGCAAAGTAGTAGTAGTAGTGTGTGTGTGTGTTCCAGGCAGCAGTTCAAGTGTTCATCATTACAGCGTGTCTTCCATCACCTTCCTCCCGCAACTCTTACACTCCGCTACACCAGACTGAATTACGGAACAAAAAAAAAAAGTAGAGCTTTTCTGAGCAGACTGATTACTCTGAACGTTTTTGTGACTGTGCAAGAAAGAGCGTGTGTGTGTGTGTGTGTGTGTGTGTGTGTGTGTGTGTGTAGCAGGATGTGCATGTATGAAGTTTTCCGTTGATAGTTATTTTAACTCCCGTGACCTTGACCTTTGATCTCCGTGACCTTGAAATATAACCCCCGTAGCCATAACCTTTGACCCCATACGCATACCCTTCAACCTCGACCGATCATTATAAGCCGAGATAAGCTACTAGAGATGACCCTCAGCCACCAGCTCTGTCAGTCTGAAGGCCATAGCTCAAAGGGCTTGGTAACTAGACCATGGACAAACGGACCTACTCGGTGATTTCCTTCAACATAGACATATATTAATGAGCTGTCACATTAAAAGAGTCCGTCATAACACAGAGGTAGATGAGCTTAGTCTTTTGAGTATGAAGAGAGACAAACAAGAAGCAAACAAATTAAACATATGAAACAAGCAAAACAATCATCATCATCATCATCATCATCATCATCATCATCATCATCATCATCGTTTTATGGCCATTTTTCAATCACACCTGAGTTGGTTAGCTGTGATTACCTGATGGCAGCTCTTGGGGAAGACCAGAACGAGATGCCCTTCCTCCCTCCTCTCCTCCCTCCTTCCCTCCTCCCTCCTTTCCTCCCTCCCTCCCTCCCTCCCCCCCCTCTCCCCGTACTATACCCAGATACTGTACCAGCCTAGAATATGCAGCGGAGACCAGGGGATGGGCACAGCAGTGGAGACCAGGGGATGGGCACAGCAGCGGAGACCAGGGGATGGGCACAGCAGCGGAGACCAGGACTGGGTACAGCAGCGGAGACCAGGGGATGGGCACAGCAGCGGAGACCAGGATGGGCAGCACAGCAGCAGAGACCAGGGGATGGAGTACAGCAGCGGAGACCTTCAGGGATGGAGCACAGCAGAGACCAGGATGGGCACAGCAGCGGAACCAGGGATGGGCACAGCAGCAGAGACCAGGGGATGGGCACAGCGGAGACCAGGGGATGGGCACAGCAGTGGAGACCAGGGGATGGGCACAGCAGCGGAGACCAGGGGATGGGCACAGCAGCGGAGACCAGGGGATGGGTACAGCAGCAGGAGACCAGGGGATAGGCACAGCAGCGGAGACCAGGGATGGAGCACAGCGGCGGAGACCAGGATGCAGGCTGGCAGCGAGGAGGATGGGCATGCAGCGGAGACCAGGGGATGGGCAGCAGTGGAAACCAGGGGATGGGCACAGGCCGGAGACCAGGGGATGGGCACGGCAGGAGACAGGATGGGCAGGCAGGGAGACCAGGGGATGGGCTGGCAGCGGAGACCAGGGGATGGGCACAGCAGGAGACCAGGGATGGGACAGCAGCGGAGACCAGGGATGGGCACGGCAGCAGGACAGGGGATGGGCACAGCAGCGGAGACCAGGGGATGGGCAGTGTGGAGACCAGGGTGGTACAGCAGAGACCAGGGATGGGCAGCAGCGGAGACCAGGGATGGGCACAGCAGCGGGGACCAGGGGATGGGCACAGCAGCGAGACCAGGATGGGCAGCGGAACCAGGGATGGGCACGGCAGCGGAGACCAGGGATGGGCGGAGACAGATGGGCGCAGCGGGACAGGAGGGCAGGAGGGACCAGGATGCGGCGAGGGATGGCGGGGGACAGGATGGCAGGCAGGAAGGATGGGCACAGCAGTGGAGACCAGGGGATGGGTACAGCAGGAGACCAGGGGATGGGCACGGCAGCGGAGACCAGGGATGGGCACAGCAGCGGAGACCAGGGATGGGCACAGCGCGGACAGGGATGGGCACAGCGGGGGGATGGGCACAGCAGCGGAGACCAGGGATGGGCCGCGGAGACCAGGGATGGGCACAGCAGCGGAGACCAGGGATGGGCACAGCAGCAGGAGACAAGGAATAGCTGGATGACCCATTACCAAGATACACGTAGTAAACAATGACCTCCAGCCTACAAAACAAAAACCAAACAAAAGCAAACACAACAAAACAAGAACAAACAAAATATATAAAAGAAGTAAAAACAAACAAAAAAAACATGACTTTTATTTCCTCCCTCAAAAAATGACCTTCAACGAACATATCTTCACTTTTTTTTTTTTTTAAATTCAAGATATCACTTTTTTTTGGCCCCGAAGTTAGAAAGTAAATCTTGATCAAACTTTTCAAACACAAACGCACTTTCTTTACTTTCTTCTGACGAGTGAATAAAAACATACAATTTTTTTTGGAGGACGAAAACTTGTCAGGCTAACTTTTGATCGGTTTTACGAGTACAGACTGGGTGGGGTCAAAGTGTAGTAGACAGGCTGGTGTGGGATGAAGCCTGACCAACTCTACCACACACACACACAACACAGTATAACTTCCTCGTGTCTTCCCGGGTAGTACCTTCTTGGGGTGTTGACTAGAGAGTGTAAGGGTGTAGGGTGTTAAGGAAGGGTGTAGGGTGTTAAGGAAGGGTGTGGGGTGTTAAGGATGGGTGTGGGTGTTGGGGGAGGGGTGTAGGGTGTTAAGGAAGGGTGTAGGGTGTTAAGGAGGTGTAGGGTGTTAGGGAAGGGTGTAGGGTGTTAAGGAAGGGTGTAGGGTGTTAGGAAGTGTAGGTGTTAGGAAGGGTGTAGGGTGTTAGGAAGGGTGTAGGGTGTTAGGATGGGTGTAGGGGTGTTAGGAGGGGTGTAGGGTGTTAAGAAGGGTGTAGGGTGTTAGGAGGGTGTAGGGTGTTAGGAAGGGGTGTAGGGTGTTGAAGGGTGTAGGGTGTTAAGGAGGGTGTAGGGTGTTAAGGAAGGGTGTAGGGTGTTAGGAAGGGGTGTAGGGTGTTAGGATGGGTGTAGGGTGTTAGGAGGGGTGTGGGGTGTTGGGGATGGGTGTGGGGTGTTGGGATGGGTGTAGGGTGTTGGGAGGGGGTGTAGGGTGTTAAGGAAGGGGTGTTAGGGTGTTAAGGAAGGGTGTGGTGTTAGGATGGGTGTAGGGTGGGAGGGGTGTAGGGTGTTAGGATGGGTGTGGGGTGTCAGGGTGGGTGTAGGGTGTTAAGAAGTGTGTAGGGTGTTAGGATGGGTGTAGGGTGTTAAGGGAGGGGTGTGGGTGTTAAGGAGTGTGTAGGGTGTAAGGATGGGTGTAGGGGTGTTAAGGAGGGGGTGTAGGGTGTTAAGGAAGGTGTGGGGTGTTAAGGAAGGGGTGTAGGGTGTTAAGGATGGGTGTAGGGTGTTAAGGAAGGGTGTAGGGTGTTAGGATGGGTGTAGGGTGTTAAGGAAGGGTGTGGGGTGTTGGGGATGGGTGTAGGGTGTGAGGATGGTGTTGGGGTGTTAGGAAGGTTTAGGGTGTTAAGGATGGGTGTAGGGTGTTAAGGATGGGTGTGGGGTGTCAAGGGTGGGTGTAGGGTGTAAGAAAGAAGTGTGAGGAGTGAGGGTGAAGAGGGGGTAGAGGACAGGATAGGGTGTAGACCGTAGAGAAACATGTAGAGTGTAGGGAAATAGTTAATAATATTTACACAACAACAACAACAACAACAACAACAACAACAACATCAACAGCAACAGGTGTGGTCAAGGAACCCTCACGTTAATAACACTGTCAGTTAGATCAGCAAGGCGGACGTGACCAAGTAAACACAAAGTGGAAATACTGGATCACTAAGGTCCAACCTAACCTAACCTAACCTAACCTAACCTACACATTATGTAAGTACAGGACATATTTATGACTACAACTGGTAGGGGACAGGAGGTGTCAGGGAGCTGGGGTGGCTAGTGTGAGGCGTGTTGGGGGTGGCTGGTGTGGGGGGGGCAGTGTTGGAAATAGTGGGGGAGGTGAGGAAGGTGGTTGGGAGATAAGAGGTGTAGGGGGGGTTTATGTTAATTTTGTATCATCATCGTCATTATTATTATTATTATTATTATTATTATTATTATCACTTGTTACTTTGTTATGAACTTTATTGTCTAGCAGTGTTAACGACAAACGCATTATTGACCGAACAGAATAATGTAGACTAGAGTGCCAGTGTCAATGGCGTGGCACTCGTGACCTGACACTGTGATGAATGGGAATATTTGCTTCCTTGGGATTGGGGAAGATGTAGATCATAGATCATGTGTGCAGGAGGTGTGTGTGTGTGTGTGGGGAGAGGTGTGTGTGTGTGTGTGTGGGAGGTGTGTGTGTGTGTGTGTGTGTGTGTGTGTGTGTGGGAGAGGTGTGTGTGTGTGTGTGTGTGTGTGTGTGTGTGTGTGTGGTAGTAGATATAGGGTAGATAGGTTATAATAATTCCTCTCACAAGAACAACTATCTCATCAACACGAGAGAACGTTCGCCAGTGTAAGAAAAAGACTGGGTGTTCAGAGAGCCTTCAAACATCTGCCTATGAATATGTATACCGCCTTTGACTCGCTAACGACCGGCATTATAACACTAAACTGCCACCAATCGTTTTTTGAAGGGTAACTGTGTGTTAAATTGAGGCCCTTCCTCTTTTCTTCCTTCCTTCTTCCTTCCCCCCCTCCCTCTCGTGGTCTGGGACTCTTGGGTCGTGTCAGTACCTTTCTGGGTTTAAATCGCCGTTGATAAGAGCATTTGGTGTTACTAAGGTCGAGAACTGTAATTTAAATGATTTTTCCAAAGGTGTCTATGGTAGTAACTTGGACGGTTGAACCACCTGAAGATATGAGAGAGAGAGAGAGAGAGAGAGAGAGAGAGAGAGGTGGGGGGGGTGATCGTAAAAGCTGTAACTCACGGTCGCGGACTCAACAACAACAACAACAACATCAGTTTGTACGTGTGTGTGTGTGTGTAATACAGTTCTAGTTTGTCCAGATGAGAGTGAGTGAGAGCGTCGAGTGAGTGAGAGCGTCGAGTGAGTGAGAGCGTCCAGTGAGGGAGGCGTCAGTGAGTGAGAGCGTTCCAGTGAGTGAGAGCGTCCAGTGAGTGAGAGCGTCCAGTGAGTGAGAGCGTCCAGTGAGTGAGAGCGTCGAGTGAGTGAGAGCGCCGGAGGAGTGGAGAGCGTCGAGTGAGTGAGAGCGTCGAGTGAGGAGAGCGTCGAGGAGTGAGAGCGTCCAGTGAGTGAGAGCGTTCAGTGAGTGAGAGCGTCCAGTGAGGAGAGCGTTCAGTGAGTGAGAGCGTCCAGTGAGGAGAGGCTCGAGTGAGTGAGAGCGTCGAGGAGGAGAGCGCCGAGGAGGAGCGCCGAGTGAGTGAGAGCGTCGAGGAGAGGCGCCGAGGAGGAGAGCGCCGAGTGAGTGAGAGTTTCTGAGGAGTGAGAGCGTCCAGTGAGTGGAGAGCGTCCAGTGAGTGAGAGCGTCCAGTGAGTGAGGCGTCCATTGAGGAAGCGTCGAGTGAGGAGAAGGCCGAGTGAGTGAGAGGTCGAGTGAGTGAGGAGCGTCGAGTGAGTGAGAGTGTCGAGTGAGGAGAGGCGTCGAGTGAGTGAGAGCGTCCAGTGAGTGAGAGCGTCCAGTGAGTGAGAGCGTCCAGTGAGTGAGAGGCGTCCAGGTGAGTGAGAGGCCCAGTGAGTGAGGAGGCCGAGTGAGTGAGAAAGGCTGAATGAGTGAGAGCGTCGAATGAGTGAGAGCGTCGAATGAGTGAGAGCGTCCAGTGAGTGAGAGCGTCAGTGAGTGAGAGGCCCAGTGAGGAGAGCGTCCAGGAGGAGGCTCAGTGAGTGAGAGCAGTCGAGGAGTAGGAGTGCAGTGAGTGAGAGTGCCAGTGAGTGAGAGCGTCCAGTGAGTGAGAGCGTCCAGTGAGTGAGGGCGTCCAGTCAGTGAGGCTGCGAGTCAGTGAGGGCGTCGAGTCAGTGAGAGCGTCCAGTGAGTGAGAGTGCCGAGTGAGTGAGAGCGTCGAGTCAGTGAGGGCGTCGAGTCAGTGAGGGCGTCGAGTCAGTGAGAGCGTCCAGGTGAGAGCGTCGAGTCAGTGAGGAGCGTCCAGTGAGTGAGAGTGCCGAGTGAGTGAGAGCGTCGAGGAGTGAGGAGCGTCGAGTCAGTGAGAGGAGCGTCGAGTCAGTGAGGGCGTCGAGTCAGTGAGAGCGTCCAGTGAGGAGAGCGTCGAGGAGTGAGAGCGTCATGAGTGAGGAGCGTCGGGAGTGAGTGAGGCGTCCAGGAGTGAGAGCGTCGAGTGAGTGAGAGCAGTCGAGTCAGTGAGAGCGTCGAGTCAGTGAGGGCGTCGAGTCAGTGAGAGCGTCCAGTGAGTGAGAGCGTCGAGGAGGAGAGCGTCGAGTGAGTGAGAGAGTCGAGTGAGTGAGAGCGTCCAGTGAGTGAGAGCGTCGAGTGAGTGAGAGCGAGGAAGAGGTGATTGTATCTCGCTTTAACCGTCCGGGAAACAAGTACCTTCTGGCAACACAAATTCCTTTATCGTTTGTTATTGTAATTATTTCGTTACCTGTGTGTGAGACCATGTTGAGTTCTCTTCTCTCTCTCTCTCTCTCTCTCTCACTCTATCTTCCTGTCTCTCTCTCTCTCTACACACACGCACACACACTCATATATACAGTATATTATGTAAATACACATGAGGGTATGCATGTTGCTTGGCGGACCTGTATCAGAGATGTATAGCTGTCATCTGTTCACAGTATGAGATACACACACAGGGGGTGAGATGTGTGTGTGTGTGTGTGTGTGTGTGTGTGTGTGTGTGTGTACAGAACTTAACAAAAATATATTAGAAATACTTTATAACATTCAACGTCATTATATCCTGACCACTGGGGACACACAAACACACACACACACACACCAACACACACACACACACGCACACACACACACACACACACATATAAACATTTAGGCTGGCAGTTTCGGCAACACTTTAACTCAACGGTTTCCAGCCTATTTAATCTAAGTCTATGATCCATGACAGTCCAGTTAGGGTGTAGATGGGTGGAGGTGTAGATGGGTGTAGATGGGTGTAGGTGTAGAGGGGTGGAGGTGTAGAGGTGTAGATAGCAGGGTGGGGTGTGGATGGGTGGAGGTGTAGATGGGTGGAGGTGTAGAGGGTGAGATGGTGGAGGTGTAGCAGGGTGTAGGGTGTGGCTGGGTGGAGGTGTAGATGGGTGGAGGTGAAGAGGGGTGTGGGTGTGTGGATGGGTGGAGGTGTGGCAGGGGTGTGGGGTGCAGCTGGGTGTGGGTGTGGCAGGTGTGGGGTGAGCTGGGTGTGGGTGTGGCAGGTATTGTTGTGGCAGGTGTTGGTGTGGCAGGTTTGGGTGTGGCAGGGTGTGGGTGTGGCAGGTGTGGTGTGGGTAGCAGGTGTGGAGTGTGGTGTTGGTGTGGCGGGTGTGGGTGTGGCAGGTGTGGGTGTGGCAGGTGTGGGGTGTGGCAGGGGTGTAGGTGTGGCAGGTGTGGGTGTGTGGTGTGGTGTGTGGATGTGGAGTGTAGGTGTAGGTGTAGCAGGTGTTGGGATGGAGGTAGCAGTGAGGTGTTGGTGTGGCAGGGGTGTAGGTGTGGCAGGTGTGGGTGCAGCTGGGTGCAGGTGTGTGGGGTGTGGGTGCAGCAGGTGTGGGTGCAGCAGGTGTGGGTGCAGCTGGGTGTGGGTGCAGCTGGTGTGTGCAGCCGGGTGTGGGTGCAGCAGGTGTGGTGCAGCTGGGTGCAGGTGCTGCTGGGTGTGGGTGCAGCCGGGTGTGGGGTGTGGGTGTGGGTGTGGGTGTGGCTGGGTGTGGGTGTGGCAGGTGTGGCAGGTGTTGGTGTGGCAGGGTTTAGGTGTAGCTGGGGTGTTGGTGTAGTGTTGGTGTAGCAGGTGTAGGTGCAGCCGGGTGTAGGTGTAGCTGGGTGTAGGTGTAGGTGTGGCTGGGTGTAGGTGTGGCAGGTGTTGGTGTAGGGTTTGGGTGTAGCAGGTGTTGGTGTAGCAGGTGTTGGTGTGAGTGTTGGTGTAGCAGGGTGTAGGTGTAGCAGGTGTTGGTGTAGCAGGTGTTGGTGTAGCAGGTGTTGGTGCAGCTGGGTGTAGGTGTAGCAGGTGTTGGTGTAGGGGTTTAGGTGGTCAGGGTGTTGGTGTAGCAGGTGTTGGTGTAGCAGGTGTTGGTGTAGCAGGTGTGGGTGTAGCAGGTGGTGTAGTGTTGGTGTGAGTGTTGGTGTAGCAGGTGTTGGTTAGTGTTGGTGTAGCTGGTGTAGGTGTGGGTGTAGGTGTGGAGGTGTGTAGCAGGTGTGTGTGGGTGTAGGGGTGTTGGTGTAGCAGGTGTTGGTGTAGCAGGGTGTTGGTGTAGCAGGGTGTGGGTGTAGCAGGTGTTGCTGCAGCAGGTGTTGGATGTGTGGGTGTGGGTGTAGCAGGTGGTGTGGCAGGGGTGTGGGTGTGGCAGGTGTGGGTGCAGCTGGGTGCAGGGTTGCAGGCAGGGGTGTGGGGTGGCAGGTGTGGGTGTAGCAGGTGTGGGTGCAGCTGGGTGCAGGTGCAGCTGGTGTGGGTGCAGCCGGGTGTGGGGTGCAGCCAGGTGTGGGTGCAGCCGGGTGTGGGTGCAGCCTGGGTGTGGGTGTGTGGGTGTGGGTGTGGGTGTGGCTGGGTGTGGGTGTGGCAGGGGTGTGGAGTGTGGGGTTTGGGTGTGGGTGTTGGTGTGGCAGGGTGTAGGGTGTAGCAGGGTGTTGGTGTAGCAGGTGTTGGTGTAGAGGTGTTGGTGTAGCAGGGTGTAGGTGTGCAGGTGTTGCTGTAGCAGGTGTTCCTGTAGCAGGTGTGGGTGTGGGTGTGGGTGTGGCTGGGTGTGGTGTATCAGGTGTGGGTGTGTCAGGTGTGGGTGTGTGGGTGTGGGGTGTGCTGGGTGTGGGTGTGGCTGGGTGTGGGGTGTGTGGGGTGTGGGTGGTGTGGGTGTGGCTGGGTGTGGGGTGTGGCTGGGTGTGGGTGTATCAGGTGTGGGTGTGCAGGTGTGGGTGGGTGTGGGTGTGGCTGGGTGTGGGTGTGGCTGGTGTGGGGTGTGGCTGGGTGTGGGTGTGGCTGGGTGTGGGTGTGTGCAGGTGTGGGTGTGTAGGTGTGGGTGTGCTGGTGTGGGTGTGGCTGGGTGTGGGTGTGCGGTGTGGGTGGGTGTAGGTGTAGCTGGGTGTGGGTGTAGCTGGGTGTGGGTTGCAGGGTGTGGGTGGGTGTGGGGTGTGGCTGGGTGTGGGTGTGGCTGGGTGTGGGGTGTGGCTGGGTGTGGGTGTATCAGAGTGTGGGTGTGTAGCAGGTGTGGGTGGGTGTGGGGTGTGGCTGGGTGTGGGTGTGTGGGGAGTTGGTGTGGCAGGTGTGGCTGGGTGTGGGGTGTAGCTGGGTGTGGAAGTGTGTGGTGTAGGTGTATGGAGTGTGGCTGGTGTGGGTGTAGCAGGTATAGGTGTGGCTGGTGTGGGTGTAGCAGGGTTGGTGTAGCAGGTGTGGGTGTGGCAGGTGTGGGTGTAGCAGCTGGGTGTGCTGGGTGTAGGGAGGTGTGGGTGTGGCTGGGTGTGGGTGTAGCTGGGTGTGGGTGTGGCAGGTGTTGGTGTGGCTGGGTGTGGGTGTGGGGTGTTGGTGTGGCTGGGTGTGGGGTGGCAGAGTATGGGTGTGGTTGGGTGTGGGTGTGGCAGGTGTGGGGTGTGGCAGGTGTGTGTGTGGCAGGTGTTGGTGTGTGTGGGTGTGGGGTGTGGCTGGGTGTGGGTGTGTGGGTGCAGGTATGGGTGTGGCTGGGTGCAGGTGAGCTGGGTGTGGGTGCAAGGTGTTGGGTGTGGCAGGTGTGGGTGTGGCAGGTGTTGGTGTGTAGTGTGGGGTGCGGCTGGGTGCGGTGGCAGTGTGGGTGCAGCGGTGGGTGCAGCTGGTGTGGAGTGCAGCTGGGTGTGGGTGCACAGGTGTGGGTGCAGCTGGGTGTAGGTGCAGCTGGGTGTAGGTGAGCTGGGTGTGGTGTGCTGGGTGTGGGTGTGGCAGGGTGTGGGGTGCGTGGGTGTGGGTGTGGCTGGGTGTGGGTGTGGCAGGGGTGTTGGTGTAGCTGGTGTGGGTGTGGCTGGGTGTAGGTGTGGAGGTGTAGGTGTAGCTGGGTGTAGGTGTAGCTGGGTGGGTGTGGCTGGGTGGGTGTAGCAGGGGTGTGGGTGTAGCTGGGTGGTGTGGCTGGGTGTAGGTGTGGCTGGGTGTGGGTGGGTGTTGGTGTGCGGGTGTAGGTGTGGCAGGTGTTGGTGTGGCAGGTGTTGTTGTGGAGTGGGTGTAGTAGGGTGTGGGTGTAGCGGGTGTTGGTGTAGCTGGGTGTAGATGTAGCTGGGTGTAGGTGTGGTGTGGCTGGTGTGGTGTGGCAGGGTGTGGGTGTAGCTGGGTGTAGGTCTAGCTGGGTGTAGGTGTATCAGGTGTTGGTGTGGAGTGTAGGTGTAGCAGGTGTTGGTGCTGCTGGGTGTAGGTGTAAGCAGGTGTTGGTGTAGCAGGGTGTAGATTGTAGCAGGTGTTGGTGCTGCTGGATGGAGTGTAGCAGGTGTTGGTGTGGGGTGTAGGTGTAGCAGGTGTTGGTGTAGCAGGGTGTGGTGTAGGTGTTGGTGTGGCGGGTGTAGGTGTAGCAGGTGTTGGTGCAGCTGGATGTGGGTGTAGCAGGTGTGGGGTGTAGCTGGGTGTGGGTGTGGCAGGTGTAGGTGTGGCAGGTGTGGGTGTGCAGCAGGTGTTGGTTCATGGATGTAAGTATGGCAGATGTGGTGTAGCAGGGTGTAGGTGTAGCAGGTGTTGGTGTAGCAGGGTGTAGGTGTAGCAGGTGTTGGTGTAGCAGGGGTGTAGGTGTAGTAGGTGTTGGTGTAGCTGTTGGGTGTAGCTGGGTGTTGGTGTAGCTGGGTGTAGGTGTAACACAGGTGTTGGTGTAGCTGGGTGTAGATTGGTGTTGGTGTGGCAGGGTGGAGTGTAGCAGGTGAGATTGGAGCCAGGTGTAGGTGTAGCTGGGTGTAGGTGTAGGTGTGGGTGTGGCTGGGTGTAGGTGTGGCAGGAGTGTGGTGTAGCAGGGTGTAGGTGTAGCAGGTGTGGGTGGGGTGTGGTGTGGCAGGGGTGTAGGTGTAGCTGGTGTGGGTGTAGGAGGTGTAGGTGTAGCTAGGTGGGAGTAGCTGGGTGTAGGTGTAGCAGAGTGTAGGTGTAGCAGGTGTGGTTGTAGCAGAGTGTAGGTGTAGCTAGGTGTGGGTGTGGCTGGGTGTGGGTGTGGCAGGTGTTGGTGTGGCAGGTGTGGTGTGCAGGTGTGGGTGTGGCAGGGTGTGGGTGTGGCTAGGTGTGGGTGTGGCTGGGTGTGGGTGTGGCTGGGTGTGGGTGTGGCTGGGTGTGGGTGTGGCAGGTGTTGGTGTGGCGGGGTGGGTGTGGCAGGTGTTGGTGTGGCAGGGTGGGGTGTGGCAGGTGTTGGTGTGGCTGGGTGTGGGTGTAGCAGGTGTTGGTGTAGCTGGGTGTTGGTGTGGCTGGGTGTGGAGTGTACAGGTGTTGGTGTAGCTGGGTGTAGGTGTAGCTGGTGTGGGTGTATCAGGTGTTGGTGTGGCAGGGGTGTGATGCAGTGGTGGTGTAGCTGGGTGTGGGTGTGGCTGGGTGTAGGTGTGGCTGGGTGTTGGTGTGGCTGGGTGTGGGTGTGTCAGGTGTTGGTGTGGCAGGTGTGGGTGTGGCAGGTGTTGGTGTAGCTGGGTGTGGGTGTGGCTGGGTGTGGGTGTGGCTGGGTGTGGGTTGGCTGGGTGTGGGTGTGGCAGGTGTTGGTGTGGCTGGGTGTAGGTGTGGCTGGGTGTGGGTGTAGCAGGTGTTGGTGTGGCAGGGTGTAGGTGTGGCAGGTGTTGGTGTGGCAGGTGTAGGTGTGCAGGGTGTTGGTGTAGCAGGGTGTAGGTGTAGCTGGGTGTAGGTGTAGCTGGGTGTTGGTGTGGCTGGGTGTGGGGTGTATCGGGTGTTGGTGTGGCTGGGTGTGGGTGTGGCTGGGTGTGGGTGTGGCAGGGGTGTGGGTGTGGCTGGGTGTGGGTGTGGCTGGGTGTGGTGTGGCTGGGTGTGGGTGTGGCTGGGTGTGGGTGTGGCTGGGTGTGGGTGTATCAGGTGTTGGTGTGGCTGGGTGTGGGTGTGGCTGGGTGTGGGTGTATCAGGTGTTGGTGTAGCGGGGGTGTTGGTGTAGCAGGTGTTGGTGTGGCTGGGTGTAGGTGTGGCTGAGTGTAGGTGTGGCAGGTGTTGGTGGGGTGTAGGTGTAGCAGGTGTTGGTGTAGCTGGGTGTAGGTGTAGCTGGGTGTAGGTGTAGCGGGTGTTGGTGTAGCAGGTGTTGGTGTGGCAGGGTGTAGGTGTAGCAGGTGTTGGTGTGGCGGTGGGTGTGGCAGGTGTTGGTGTAGCAGGTGTTGTGTGGCTGGGTGTGGGTGTAGCAGGTGTTGGTGTAGCAGGTGTTGGTGTAGCAGGGTGTGGGTGTGCGGGTGTGTTGGTGTAGCAGGGTGTGGGTGGGGGTGTGGGTGTGCAGGTGTTGTGTGCAGTTGTAGGTGTGGCTGGGTGTAGGTGTAGCAGGTGTTGGTGTAGCAGGTGTTGGTGTAGCAGGGTGTGGGTGTGGCAGTGTTGGTGTAGCAGGTATTGGTGTAGCAGGTGTTGGTGTAGCAGGTGTTGGTGTAGCAGGGTGTAGGTGTAGCAGGTGTTGGTGTGCAGGTATTGGTGTAGCAGGTGTTGGTGTAGCAGGTGTTGGTGTGGCTGGGTGTAGGTGTAGCAGGTGTTGGTGTAGCAGGTGTTGGTGTGGCAGGGTGTGGGTGTGCGGGTGTTGGTGTGGAGGTTTGGTGTGCAGGTGTTGGTGCAGCAGGTGTGTAGCAGGTGTGGGTGTAGCAGGTGTTGGTGTGCAGGTGTAGGTGTAGCAGGTGTTGGTGTAGCAGGTGTGGGTGTGTAGCTGTGGGTGTGGGTGTAGCAGGTGTTGGTGTAGCAGGTGTTGGTGTAGCAGGGTGTAGGTGTAGGGGTGTTGGTGTAGGATTGGTGTAGCAGGTGTTGGTGCAGCAGGTGTTGGTGTAGCTGGGTGTAGGTGTAGCAGGTGCTGGTGTAGCAGGAGTGTCGGTGTAGCAGGAGTGTAGGTGTAGCAGGTATTGGTGTAGCAGGTGTTGGTGTAGCATGGGTATTGTGGTGTAGCAGGTGTTGGTGTGCAGGTATTGGTGTAGCTGGGTGTGGGTGTAGCAGAGTGTAGGTGTGGCAGGTATTGGTGTTAGAGGTGTTGGTGTGGCAGGTGTTGGTGTGCAGGTATTGGTGTAGCTGGGTGTGGGTGTAGCAGAGTGTGGGTGTTGGGTGTTGGTGGCAGGTGATGGTGTAGCTGGGTGTAGGTGTAGCAGGTGTTGGTGTGAGCAGGTATGGTGTAGCTGGGTGTAGGGTGTGCAGGTGTTGGTGTAGCAGGTGTTGGTGTGGCAGGGGTGGAGTGTGCAGGTGTTGGTGTGGCAGGTGTTGGTGTAGGTGTTGGTGTAGGTGTTGGTGTAGCAGGTGTGGGTGTAGCAGAGTGGAGTGTAGCAGGTGTTGGTGTAGCAGGTGTTGGTGTAGCAGGTGTTGGTGTAGAGGTGTTGGTGTAGCAGGTGTTGGGTGTGGCTTTGGGTGTGGGTGTTTGGCAGGTGTTGGTGTAGTAGGTGTTGGTGTAGCAGAGTGTAGGTGTAGCAGGTGTTGGTGTAGCAGGTGTTGGTGTAGCTGGGTGTAGGTGTAGCAGGTGTTGGTGTGTAGGTGTTGGTGTAGCAGAGTGTAGGTGTTGGAGAGTGTAGGTGTAGCAGGTGTAGGTGTAGCAGGTGTTGGTGTAGCTGGGTGTAGGTGTGAGGTGTTGGTGTAGTAGGTGTTGGTGTAGCAGGGTGTAGGTGTAGCAGGTATTGGTGTAGCAGAGTGTAGGTGTAGCAGGTGTTGGTGTAGGGTATTGGTGTAGCAGGTGTTGGTGTAGCTGGGTGTTGGTGTAGGTGTTGGTGTAGCTGGGTGTAGGTGTAGCAGGTGTTGGTGTAGCAGGTGTTGGGTGTAGCTGGGTGTGGGTGTAGCAGGTGTTGGTGTAGTAGGTGTTGGTGTAGCAGAGTGTGGGTGTTGGAGTATTGGTGTAGCAGAGTGTAGGTGTAGCAGGTGTGGTGTAGCAGAGTGTAGGTGTAGCTGGGTGTAGGTGTAGCTGGGTGTAGGTGGGCTGGGTGTAGGTGTAGCAGGTGTTGGTGTAGCAGAGTGTGGGTGTAGCTGGGTGTTGGTGTAGCAGGTGTAGGTGTAGCAGGATTGGTGTGTAGCAGAGTGTAGGTGTAGCTGGGTGTAGGGTAGCTGGGTGTAGGTGTGGCTGGGTGTGGGTGTAAGGTGTTGGTGTAGCTGGGTGTTGGTGTGGCAGAGTGTAGGTGTGGCTGGGTGTTGGTGTAGCAGGGAGTGAGGGTGTAGCTGGGTGGTAGGTGTAGCTGGGTGTAGGTGTAGCTGGGTGTGGGTGTAGCTGGGTGTTGGTGTAGGTGTTGGTGTAGCTGGGTGTTGGTGTGGCAGAGTGTGGGTGTAGCAGGTTGGTGTAGAGTTGGGGTGTGGCTGGGTGTGGGTGTAGCTGGGTGTAGGTGTAGCAGGTGTTGGTGTGGCTGGGTGTTGGTGTGGCAGAGTGTGGGTGTTGTTGATTGGTGTAGCAGAGTGTAGGTGTAGCTGGGTGTAGGTGTAGCTGGGTGTGGGTGTAGCTGGGTGTAGGTGTAGCAGGTGTTGGTGTAGCTGGATGTAGGTGTAGCAGGGTGTGGGGTGTAGCAGGTGTTGGGTGTAGCTGGATGTAGGTGTAGCAGGTGTTGGTGTAGCAGAGTGTAGGTGTAGCTGGGTGTGGGTGTAGCTGGGTGTAGGTGTGGCTGGGTGTGGAGGTGTAGCGGTGTTGGGTGTAGCGAGTGTAGGTGTAGCTGGGTGTAGGTGTAGCTGGGTGTAGGTGTAGCAGGTGTTGGTGTAGCAGAGTGTAGGTGTAGCTGGGTGTGGGTGTAGCAGGTGTTGGTGTAGCAAGTGTGGGGTGTAGCTGGGTGTAGAGTGTAGCAGGTGTAGGTGTAGCGGGTGTAGGTGTAGCTGGGTGTAGGTGTGGCAGAGTGTGGGGTGTAGCAGGTGTTGAGGGTGTAGCTGGGTGTTGGTAGCAGGGTGTAGGGTGTAGCAGGTGTGTTGGTGTAGCAGGTAGTGGTTAGCAGGTGTTGGTGTAGCAGGTGTTGGTGTAGCTGGGTGTAGGTGTAGCAGGTGTTGGTGTAGCAGGTGTTGGTGTAGCAGGGGGTGTAGGTGTAGCAGGTGGTGTAGCAGGGGGTGTAGGTGTAGCAGGTGTTGGTGTAGCAGGTGTTGGTGTAGGTGGGTGCTGTGGGTGTAGGTGTTAGCAGGTGTTGGTGTAGCAGTGTTGGTGTAGCAGGGTGTAGGTGTAGCAGGTGAGTAGTGTAGCAGGTTTGGTTCAGCTGGGTGTTAGGTGTAGCAGGTGTTGGTGTAGGGTGTGGCAGGGGTGTTAGCAGGTGTTTGTAGCATTGGTGTGGCAGGTGTTGGTGTAGCAGGTGTTGGTTGCTGGGTGTAGGTGTGGCAGGTGTTGGTGTAGAGCAGGTGTTGGTGTAGCAGGGTGTAGGTGCTAGCAGGTGTTGGTGTAGCAGGTATTGGTGTAGCAGGTGTTGGTGCAGCAGGTGTTGGTGTAGCAGGTGTAGGTGTAGCAGGTGTTGGTGTAGCAGGTGTAGGTGTAGCAGGTGTTGGTGTAGCAGGTGTAGGTGTAGCTGGGTGTAGGTGTAGCAGGTGTTTGTGTGCCTGGTGTTGGTGTAGCAGGGTGTGGTGGCAGGTGTTGGTGTAGCAGGTATTGGTGTTTGGGTGTTGTGTTGTAGCAGGTGTTGGTGTAGCTGGGTGAGGTGTGCAGGTGTTGGTGTAGCAGGTGTCGGTGTAGCAGAGTGTAGGTGTTGGCAGGATTGGTGTGGAGGGTTTGGTGTAGCAGGTATTGGTGTAGCAGGTGTTGGTGTAGCAGGTATTGGTGTAGCTGGGTGTAGGTGTAGCAGAGTGTAGGTGTAGCAGGTGTAGGTGTAGCAGGTGTTGGTGTAGCAGGTGTTGGTGTAGCAGGTATTGGTGTAGCTGGGTGTAGGTGTAGCAGAGTGTGGGGTGTAGCGGGTGTTGGTGGGGCGGTATTGGTGTAGCTGGGTGTAGGTGTAGCAGGTGTTGTTGGCAGGTATTGGTGTAGCAGCTGGGTGGAGAGTGTGTAGCAGGTGTTGAGGTGTAGCAGAGTGTTGGTGTAGCAGAGTGTAGGTGTAGCAGAGTGTTGGTGTAGCAGAGTGTTGGTGTAGCAGAGTGTTGGTGTAGCAGAGTGTTGGTGTAGCAGAGTGTAGGTGTAGCAGAGTGTAGGTGTAGCAGAGTGTTGGTGTAGCAGAGTGTTGGTGTAGCAGAGTGTTGGTGTAGCAGAGTGTTGGTGTAGCAGGTGTTGGTGCTGGGTGTAGGTGTAGCAGGTGTTGGTGTAGTAGGAGTTGGTGTAGCAGAGTGTAGGTGTGGCAGGTGTGGTGTGTAGCAGGTGTTGGGTGTAGCTGGGTGTAGGTGTGGGTGTTGGTGTAGTAGGTGTTGGTGTAGCAGAGTGTAGGTGTAGCAGGTGTAGGTGTAGCAGGTGTAGGTGTAGCAGGTGTAGCTGGGTGTAGGTGTAGCATGGGTGTTGGTGTAGTAGGTGTTGGTGTAGCAGAGTGTAGGTGTAGCAGGTATTGGTGTAGCAGAGTGTAGGTGTAGCAGGTGTTGGTGTGTGGCAGGTATTGGTGTAGCAGGTGTTGGTGTAGCTGGGTGTTGGTGTAGCAGGTGTTGGTTTAGCTGGGTGTAGGTGTAGCAGGTGTTGGTGTAGGTGTTGGTGTAGCTGGGTGTGGTGTGGTGTGTAGCAGGTGTTGGTGTAGCAGGTGTAGGTGTAGCAGGTGTGGGGTGTAGCAGAGTGTGGGTGTAGCAGGTGTTGGTGTGGCAGAGTGTGTGTGGGGTGCTTGGTGTGTAGGGTGTAGCTGGGTGTGGTGGCTGGGTGTAGGTGTAGCAGGTGTTGGTGTAGCAGAGTGTAGGATTGCAGCTGGGTGTTGGTGTGCAGAGTGTAGGTGTAGCAGGTATTGGTGTAGCAGGTGAGTGTGTGTAGGTGTAGCTGGGTGTGGGTGTGCTGGGTTGGGGGGTGAGGTGCAGTGTGTTGGTGTGGTGTGGTGTGCTGGGTGTTGGTGTAGCAAGTGTAGGTGTAGCTGGGTGTAGGTGTAGCTGGGTGTGGGGTAGCTGGGTGTAGAGTGTAGCTGGGTGTGAGTGTAGGTGTTGGTGTAGCTGGGTGTTGGTGTAGCAGAGTGTAGGTGTAGCAGGTGTGAGTGTAGAGTGTAGGTGTAGCTGGGTGTAGGTGTAGCTGGGTGTAGGTGGCAGGTGTTGGGTGGAGCTAGTGGTGGGTGTGGCAGGTGTTGGTGTAGGGGTTTGGTGGCAGGTGTGGGGTGGCAGCTGGGTGTAGGTGTAGCTGGGTGTGGGTGTAGCTGGGTGTAGGTGTAGGTGTTGGGTGTAGCTGGTGTAGGTGTAGCAGGGTGTAGGTGTAGGTGTTGGGTGTGGCTGGGTGTAGGTGTGCAGCAGGTGTTGGTGGTGTGGGGTGTAGGTGTAGCTGGGTGTAGGTGTAGCTGGGTGTGGGTGTAGCTGGGTGTAGGTGTAGCAGTGTTGGTGTAGCAGGTGTAGGTGCTGGGTGTTGGTGTAGCTGGGGTGTGTAGCAGGGTGTTGGTGTAGCTGGGTGTGGGTGTAGCTGGGTGTGGGGTGTGGCAGGTGGGGTAGCAGGTGTAGGTGTGGCTGGGTGTAGGTGTAGCAGGTGTAGGTGTGGGTGTGGGTGTAGGTGTAGCTGGGTGTAGGTGTAGCAGGTGTTGGTGTAGCTGGGTGTAGGTGCTAGCGGTGTTGGTGTGGAGGTGTAGGTGTAGCTGGGTGTTGGTGTAGCAGGGGTGGTGTAGCAGGTGTTGGTGTAGCAGGGTGTAGGTGTAGCTGAGTGTAGGTGTAGCAGGTATTGGTGTAGCAGGGTGTAGGTGTAGCAGGTGTTGGTGTAGCTGGGTGTAGGTGTATCAGGTGTTGGTGTAGCTGGGTGTAGGTGTAGCACAGGTGTTGGTGTGGCAGGGTGTAGGTGTAGGTGTAGGTGTAGCAGGTGTTGGTGTAGCTGGGTGTAGGTGTGTAGTGGGTGTAGGTGTTAGCTGGGTGTGGTTGTATCAGGTGTTGGTGTAGGGGTGTTGGGGTGCTGGGTGTAGGTGTAGCAGGTGTTGGTGTGGTTGGGTGTAGGTGTAGCGGTGTGGGTGTAGCAGGTGTTGGTGTGGCAGGGTGTGGGTCTTGGTGTAGGTGTAGCAGGTGTTGGTGTGTGGTAGCAGGTGTGCAGGTGTAGGTGTATCAGGTGTTGGTGTAGCAGGTGTTGGGTGTAGCTGGGTGTGGGTAGGGTGTTGGTGTGGCAGAGTGTAGGTGTAGTGGGTGTAGGTGTTAGCAGGTGTTGGTGTGGCAGGTGTTGGTGTGGGGTGTGGTGCAGGTGTTGGTGTAGTGTGGGTGTTGGGTGTAGGTGTAGCAGGTGTTGGTGTGGCAGTGTGGGTGTAGCGGGTGGGTGTAGCGGTGTGGTGTGTAGCAGGTGTAGGTGTAGCGGAGTGTGGGTGTAGCAGGTGTTGGTGTGGCAGGGGTGTGGGTGTAGCGGTGTGGGTGTGCAGGTGTTGGTGTGGGGTGTGGTGTGGCGGTGTGGTGTGGGTGTTGGTGTAGCAGGTGTGGGTGTAGCAGGTGTTGGTGTGGCAGGTGTAGGTGTAGTGGGTGTAGGTGTTAGCAGGTGTTGGTGTGGCAGAGTGTAGGTGGAGTGTAGGTGGGGTGTTGGTGTAGCGGTGTAGGTGTGGGTGTAGGTGTAGCAGGTGTTGGTGTGGCAGAGTGTAGGTGTAGCGGTGTAGGTGTAGCAGGTGTTGGTGTAGCAGGGTGTGGGTGTAGCGGGTGTGGGTGTAGCAGGTGTTGGTGTGGGGTGGGGTGTGGGTGTAGGTGTGCAGGTGTTGGTGCAGGTGTAGGTGTAGTGGGTGTAGGTGTGGCAGGTGTTGGTGTGGCAGAGTGTAGGTGTGGTGTAGGTGTAGCAGGTGTTGGTGTGGCAGGTGTAGGTGTAGCAGGTGTAGGGTGCTTAGCAGGTGTTGGTGTGGTGAGTGTAGGTGTAGTGGGTGTAGGTGTAGCAGGTGTTGGTGTAGCGGGTGTAGGTGTGAGTGTAGGTGTAGCAGGTGTTGGTGTAGCAGGTGTTGGTGTAGCAGGTGTTGGTGTGGCAGGGGTGGGTGTAGCGGGTGTGGGTGTAGAGTGTTGGTGTGGCAGAGTGTAGGTGTTGGAGTGTAGGTGCTAGCAGGTGTTGGTGTAGCAGGTGTTGGTGTGCGGGTGTTGGTGTAGCGGAGTGTAGGTGTAGTGGAGTGTAGGTGTAGCAGGTGTTGGTGTAGCAGGTGTAGGTGTAGCAGGTGTTGGTGTAGCTGGGTGTAGGTGTAGGTATTGGTGTAGCAGGTGTAGGTGTAGCAGGTGTTGGTGTGGCAGGTGTGGGTGGCAGGTGTTGGTGTGCGGGTGGGTGTGGGTGTAGGTGTCAGGTGTTGGTGTGGCAGGGTGTAGGTGTAGCGGGTGTGGGGTGTAGCAGGTGTTGGTGTGGTGGGTGTAGGTGTAGCAGGTGTAGGTGTAGCAGGTGTTGGTGTGGCAGAGTGTAGGTGTAGCGGGTGATGTAGGTGTAGCAGGTGTTGGTGTGGCAGGTGTGGGTGTAGTGGGTGTAGGTGTGGCAGGTGTTGGTGTGGCAGGGTGTGGGTGTAGTGGGTGTAGGTGTAGCGGGTGTCGGTGTAGCAGGTGTGGGTGTAGCAGGTGTTGGTGTAGCTGGGTGTAGGGACGGCGTTGTGGTGTAGCAGAGTGTGGGTGTGGGTGTTGGTGTGGCAGGAGTGTAGGTGTAGCAGGTGTTGGTGGGCAGAGTGTAGGTGAGCAGGTGTAGGTGGCAGGTATTGGTGTAGCAGGTGTTGGTGTGGCAGGTGTGGGTGTAGTGGAGTGTAGGTGTGGAGGTATTGGTATAGCAGGTGTTGGTGTGGCAGGGTGTGGTGTAGTGGGTGTGGCAGGTATTGGTGTGTA
>NW_024713129.1:22086842-22114710 GCF_018991925.1 Homarus americanus
GTTACGTATTGCTGAGAGTTTCACTTATATTATCAGGAACTTCCGATAAAATGTAGGTGAAAAATATATCACTATGTGTGTGTGTGTGGTGTGGTCTCAGTACGTAATTTATATGAATGTAACACAGCCAAAGATCCGCTCATTAGCAAAACAAAGACATTATCTACAAATAACAAATGACACTACAACAAAGACAATATTTCTAACAACAAATCATCCAGAATTCTAAATACAGAAAGAAAACAAAAGACCAACAACCTAACACCACCATCCCGCAACAATCCAACAATAAAACAACCATCACCAACACCACCATCACCACACTCACCATCACCGTCACCAACATCACCATCATCAACACTACCATCATCATCACCACCACCTACCATCATCGTCACCATCACTCACCACATCATCGTCACCAACACTCACCATCATCGTCACCATCACCACCATCACGTCACCACATCACCATCATCATCACACACTCACCATCACCATCACCAACACTCACCATCATCGTCACCAACACTCACCATCATCGTCCCAACACCATCATCATCGTCACCAACACTCACCATCATCGTCACCATCACTCACCATCATCGTCACCATCAGCCATCATCATCACAACACCACCATCACCACCACCATCATCCATCACCATCACCATCACCATCATCGTCACCAACACTCATCATCGTCACCAACACTCACCATCATCGTCACCAACACTCACCATCATCACATCACCATCATCGTCACCACCAGCCCACCATCACCAACACACCACCATCATCATCACCATCACTCACCATCATCGTCACCAACACTCACCATCATCGTCACCAACACCACCATCATCGTCACCATCACGACCACCATCACCACACTCACCATCATCACTCACCATCAGTCACCATCACCAACACACACCAGCATCATCATCACCAACAGTCACCATCACCAACACACACCACCATCACCATCACCAACAGTCACTACCATCATTCAACACACACTCACCATCATCGTCACCAACACTCACCATCATCGTCACCAACACCACCATCATCGTCACCAACAGTCACCATCACCAACACACACTCACTATCACCATCAACCAAGTCACCATCACCAACACACCACCATCACCATCACCACACTCACTATCACCTCACCACAACACTCACCATCATCATCACCAACACTCACCATCATCGTCACCAACTCCACCATCATCGTCACCAACACCACCATCACATCACTCACCATCATCGTCACCAACACCACCATCACTCATCACCATCATCGTCACCAACACTCACCACTTCCACTCCCCATCATCGTCACCAACACCACTCACCTCACCACCCACTTCTTTTACTCACCATCACTCACTAATTCACCTAATCCCACTTACTTCACGTCACTCGTCCACTCACTGCCACTCGTCCATCACTCTACTTATCCACCAATCACATATAATCTACCAATGTAGTGATGTTGTATACTCTCTCCCAGATTCCAATAACAGAAGCCCTACAGCTACAGTTCAGCAGATACACACACACACACACACACACACACACACACACACCCTCCACTACATTATATCTTCAATCTACATACAAGTCAGAATACACGAAAGTTCCTAGTTCAAGTTAGGAAGGATATGCAGTTAGGTTAGGTTAGGTTAGGTTACGTAAAGGTTAGGTTAGGGTTAGGTTAGGTTAGGTTGGGTTAGGTTACGTAAAGGTTAGGTTAGTTAGGTTAGGTTTCCACATACAGATAATAACCCCTAATAAAACATAAGTAAGTTGTCTGTCTCAACTACCTCGGCCATCCTAAAAAGATGCCTAGTTAACATCTCAGCGGTGTAAGCTCGTCACCAAGTAAATCACCAGGATATTAGGAAGAGTTGTTCATAACCCACCATTCCTTCATAACCGTAAAAGCGAGAGTTAAATAACCTTCTTTCATCTGCTGTTACGAGGAAGAGTTGGACGTTAATCTCTGAGAACCCGGCCAACAATACCATCTCCATTATGAGGTTCGTTCTATACAGAGTTTGGTGCCGCGTCATGGTGTGTGTTGTTGTGGCCACGTTAAGAACAACAGTCACAGATACAGTCATTCGTACCAGCAAGCTTTACAAAACAGTTTACACAAGCAACCACATACTGCAGCTGTCTTCTATCAACAACAACCTCTCTCTCCATATACCACATACTGCCCCCACCACCCCGCTCACTCGCCCACCCACATAGCTAAACTTTCACTCGCAACATACATGTGGGACACTGTACTCTACATTGTTTACACAACAAGATGACGTCACAGTCGTCACACGCTGGTCTGCCCCGCCCACCCACCTGACTCGCTGGCCACAAGTAATTTAACCATATCACGACTTCTTGGCTCGAACCGGAGGACAATACTATCATAACCGAGTCATTCTGTCGTGGAAGTTAACCATAATCTAACCTAACCTAACCATAACCTTGCTGGAGATGTTTTACATAAGAACATAAGGAGTCTGCAATAGGCCGGTTGGCCTGTGCATGGCAGCTCCTGTCGAGAGTTACAACCACTCTCTCTCGTCCAGGAATCTATCCAGCCTCCTTTTAAAACTTTCCGGCGTCCCAGCACTTACTACAAAGTTGCTAAGCTTGTTCCACTCGTCTAATCCTATTTGTGAACCAGGTTCTTCCTATCTCTCTCCTAAACCTAAACTTATCCAACTTAAATCCGTTGCTACGAGTCCTATCCTGCTCGGATATTATATGAACTTTATCTATATCTCCGTTATTGATTCTTTTCACCCACTTAAATACTTCTATCATATTTCCCCGCACTCTTTCGTCTTTCTAAGAATGTTCAGTTTCTTTAATCCCTCTTGAGGAAGGTTTGTCCCGGAATCATTTTCGTCATTCTTGGCTGCACCGACTCCAGTTAATTGGCATCCATTCTATAATTAGGCACCAGAACTGAACAGCATAATGAGGTGCGGCCTGATTAGCGCAAGATATAATTGCAATATGGTTCTTATTAATTACACTTCTAGATATAAAACCTAATACTCTGTTTGCCTTGTTTGAACATTACGCACTGTTTTCAGGCCGTAGGTCCGCTTACATACCCCTAAGTCTCTTTCACAAGTCGACTTCAGGTTGATGTTTAAAGCTGTATACATTGCCAGTATTTGTTCTTCCATTAAGTACGCTGCACTTGCTGGTGTTGAATTTCATTTGCCATTTTTCTGACCACCCTGCAGTTTATTTAAGTCCTCCAGTGCATTTGCATCCTGCCCTGAATTAATCTGCCGCCCTATTTTGATGTCATCGCAAACCTTTGCTTATGTCACTGCTGATCCCTTTATCTAGATCGTTTAGTAGATTATGAAGAGTGAGCCCAGTACTGACCGGAACCCCACTGATTAATCAGCCCCACTCAGATTTAACCATCTACGCTGACCTCTGCTCTATCGGTGAGCATGATTTTATCCAATTAAAACTCCCTCGATACCGGAACCTAACGTTTTCAGAAGCCCTGATGCGGTACTCTCGCTCAAATGCTTTGTTAAAGTCACGTAAACAAATACAGTAATTTCGTCATTATCACTACCTCATAAACTTTCCTAAAAACGTCAGCAGAATTTTGTTAGACAAGATTTTCCTTTGTAAACCCATTTTGAGAGTCGTAGGTTAATTTGTTTTTCTAAATGCGATCGGATGCTATTTGCTATAATTGATTCAAGAAATTTCCCCACTACTGACGTCAAACTAATCGGCCGGTAATTTGACACTGATGATCTGTCTCCCTTTTTTAATATGGGTACTACATTTGCCTGTTTCCACAAGCCCGCAAAACTCCCGTGTCTAATGATACTGTACATGTAAATAAATGTACGAAGAGTCCGCTAATCTGTTCCTTACACTCTTTCAAAACTCAAGGAAAAATTTCATCCTGCCCTGGGGATTTTGTCTTTAATTTATTTATCTTCTTAAGAACAATCCTCTTTTCTGATAGCGATAACCTTTCATTTCTATTCTTCATTTACCCTAAAATCTAAATATCAGTTCCACCTCTGGCATTTCCTCGTGAATTTCTTCTGTGAAAACTGATAAGAAGTAGCTGTTTAATGCTTTGCTTATTTTCTCACTATCGTCGATCACTTCTCTCTGACTTTAAAGGCCCCACTTTGTCCTTGACCTTTGTCCTATATATATCTAAAGAAACCTTGGTATTCGCCTTGGATTCTTGTTATCCAGATTTCGTAGTCCCTTGCCTTCCTTACATTTAAAATTCCTAGATAGTTAATTATAACTATCTCTGAGATTCCCTCCCTTTAATTTCTTATAAATTCCTTCCTTTATTCCTATGAACCAGAGCCCGAGGGTGTTCGATCCTTTCGGGTAAAGGTTAGGTAGGTTAGAGTTAAACGTCAAACACAAAAACAAGTTGAAAATATAATCTCTTTCATAATCCAATATCATCTAATAACATATAATACTGGAACATAAATAAGAATAAATATCAAATTAATATGTTAAAACAAGACACTATCAGAAAGTAAGAAGTAACCAGCCCAGATATGGCAATCCACTCCCACAAAATGTCCTTCGCTCAGTCATTCTCATCTTTATATACACGATTATGATACATTCTTATCATCTTCTTTTATCAAGTTACAGTGACTCTAGTTATTTATCTGTTTTTGTCGTAATGATGATGACGCAGAGAAAAGAATCGTCATTACTGGGGTGGTTGTTGTGGTGTTGGTCAGCTGACTAAAGCGAAGCCCTTATTATTTTTTCCCACCAACAAGACACAAGGTTATCACACTACCGTTACCTGCCATGGACAGTTTCCCTTTAGGCAAATATATCATGATTGTGTGTGTATGTAGGACAAAGATAGTGATTAATAAAGCCAATGAAATTTATTAAAACGATTACAGACAGACAGTAAAATAGATTAATAAATACGTTGATTTAAATACCTGTACACAGAAAATTAGATTAAGCGACTGATATAAAAACATAAACCCATAAATTTACACATCTTAAACATTAGTATTAAATCAAATATTAAATAAGATAAAACAAAAATCACAGAGACATTGTTTTTGTCAACATAAACAAGCAGGGTTACGACACTCACCGCTCTGCCCGTCGCCCGAGGGAAGGAGGGCTTGACATATTACTACCCTCGGGGAATACCTGACCTCCCCCCCCCCACACACACACTACCTCTCACCCTTGATAGTTTAGTTATTATACATTATTTATTTATTAATTGGCCAGGGTTTTGCATGTGTTCAGGATCAACTAGGGTACATAACCGTCACTTAGCAGCCATGAGTATCACAACCCTGGGGCACGAGTTTTTAACTATTCTTACGTTATTTCTCTGTCTTTAATTAAGAATAAGAAATAACGGATCATCTAAACCCTAACCTAACTCAATCCTAACCTAACCTAACCTTACTCAATCCTAACCTAACCTAACCTTACTCAATCCTAACCTAACCTTACTCAATCCTAACCTAACCTTACCAACGTACTTCACCCTGTTGTTATAATGTTATTACTGCGTTTCAACAACTAAGGTCTTTAAGCGCGTAACAAGGTGGTTAGTAATTACACTATTCTAACATCATCTAAAAAATTCTGAAATAAAACTTTGATGTGCCTGCCCTACCCGAACCTCACTCAGTCCTAACCTAACCTAATCTAACCCCTCAGGTAGCATTCTGGTATTGTACTGTAGATGATTTGGTAATTAGAGCCCGGGTGATTAGGTGCTTAAACCATTTGATAAAGGTAGACAAATAGGTAAGGCAGTTGAAATAGTAAAAAGAAATAGGTTACATAAAACCGAAAAATATTATTTTCCTTCAGAAATAATTCAACAAACATTAAGCATTATATTACATTACTATTAGTAAAATGAATTAGAGTTAACTAATCAATAATTGATCAGTTGCTAATACATACAATATTTAATAAATTCTTGCTGCTTCTCAAGAGAGAAAACGAGGCAACAAAAAGTTGTATATACAAGTGTCCACAACGTAGCCTCGTTTGGTACATTCTTCTTGGTGTATTTATAAAAAAAATATTTCGACTTATTTTCCAGTTTTGGCCGCATCAACAAATGCCTCACGCAGGGCCGACGAAAACCGATATTACCGACCGGAAGCTGTAGGAAGGCGTATACTGTGCAGCAGCGACACATTTGTGCTTAGAAGTCTCTATATGTTGAGAAACAAAGTAATCTTTAACTAAAGTGTTAAATTTTGAAGAAGCACTCACTTTAGGTGTTGTCAGTGAAATGTGACCAGCAGTGTTGGAAAGAGTTGACGGACTCAAACAGTACGGTCAAGGCCGCGAAGGACAGCACACCGTGCCGGGGTACAATTCACCCTTGCTGCACACACACACACACACAGATACTCGTGTGAATGGTCCTGCAGGAAATGGTCGATTTTAACATTAAATAGTCAGTTTCGCTGAAAGGAGCACCATGGTATCTTTAAGGATAGTCAAATAGGGATTAAAAACACGTTAGAGTTTCTCCTATAATAGAATAAAAAAAAAATAAATGAAAATAAGTAAAATAAGGATATTACAACAAAATAGACAATTTCATAACGAAATTTAAAAAAAAAATAGACATTTGTGACATTTTGCCTGAACTTCCGAGCTGTAGTGATAAGTCAACAAGTGAACCTTCCAGAACCCGGGTGGTGAACTTTATTAATAAGGTTACCTGACTACTGGTGAGAGACGTTAAGGTGTAACTCTGGGAACAAGTCAACTCTTTGATCATGTACTCAGTGAACCAGAGAGGGTTGTGATGGCACTAGTCATGACCAACACTGACACACGTACAGTACAATCTAGAGTCTGCAGGGTATAGATTACCTTGTTGCTATAGGTTAGGTTAGGTTACCATGCAGGGGAGGGGGCAGGGGGTGTAATCTTCAGGTGACTTCGTAAAAAAAAGTCAGAATATCAAAAACAAAAATAATAATAATCCTGCCTCGCCCCCGCCGCCCGCCCTCCCCTGCCTCGCCCCGCCGCCTGCCCCTCCTCCCCTGCTCCTCGCCCTGCCCGCCCCTCCTGCCCTGACCTGCCGCCAGCCCTCCACCCCCCAACTCCCTCTACCCCAGCAAAAATAATAAGGAGTCAATTTAAGGACCAATTACCTGTGCTTACATTGTGTGTGTCACGCACGAGGTCACCACAAGTTAATGACTAATTAGATAATAGAGGGTCAAAATCATGTCATCACTGTACCGTACCTGGGAGCCACTTGCACAATAGTAAGTCGGGGAGATTTTATTACAGTTTGTTGAAGAGAGATTATTGTATATCTATCTATCTGTCTATAACAAATATATGTAGGATCATGTAGATAATCCTGAATATAAACTATAAAATGAAAAGCATCAATATTAACCTAACCAAACCTAACCTAACCAAACCAAACCTAACCTACCCTAACCAAACCTAACCTAACCTAACCAAACCTAACGCAACCAAAACCAAACCCAACCAAACTCCCAACCAAACCCAACCTAACCTAACCCAACCAAACCTAACCCACCCAACCAAACCCAACCTAACCTAACCAAACCTAACGCAACCAAACCAAACCTAACCAAACCTAACGTAACCAAACCCAACGCAACCAAACCTACCCCTAACCAAACCTACCCTAACCAAACCAAACCCACCTAACCAAACCAAACCTAACCAAACCTACCCTAACCAAACCTAACCTAACCAAACCAAACCTAACCTAACCTAACGTAACCAAACCTAACGCAAACCAAACCCACCCTAACCAAACCTACCCCGAACCAAACCAAACCTAACCTAACCTAACGTAACCAAACCCACCAAACCAAATCTTACCTAACCAAACCTAACCTAACCAAACCCAACCCAACCTAACCTAACCAAACCTAACCTAACCAAACCAAACCCAACCAAACATAACCAAACCACCCTAACCTAACCTAACCCAAAACCAACAAAAAACCCAACCAAACCTAACCCACCAAACCTAACCAAACCCAACCCAACCTAACCTAACCAAACCTAACCTAACCAAACCTAACCTAACCAAACCTAACCAAACCTACCCTAACCAAACCCAACTCCTAACCTAACCTAACCAAACCAAACCTAACCAACCTAACCAAACCTAACCTAACCTAACCAAACCTAACGCAAACCAAACCAAACCTAACCAAACCTAACGTAACCAAACCTAACGCAACCAAACCTCCCAACCAAAACTAAACCCACTAACCAAACCAATCCTAACCAAACCAAACCAAACCTACCCTAACCAAACCAAACCTAACCAAACCTACCCTAACCAAACCTAACCTAACCTAACCAAACCAAACCTAACCAAACCTACCCTAACCAAACCTAACCTAACGTAACCAAACCTAACGCAAACCAAACCTACCCTAACCAAACCTACCCTAACCAAACCAAACCTAACCTCCAACCTAACGTAACCAAACCTAACGCAAACCAACCCAATCCCTAACCAAACCTACCCTAACCAAACCCAACCCAACCTAACCAAACCTAACCTAACCAAACCAAACCTAACCCAACCAAACATAACCAAACCCACCCTAACCTAAACCAACAAAAACCTAACCAAACCTAACCAAACCAAACCTAACCAAACCCAACCAAACCTAACCAACCTAACCCAACCAAACCTAACCTAACCAAACCCAACCCAACCAAACCCAACCCTAACCCAACCTAACCAAACCAAACCCAACCAAACCTAACCTAACCAAACCTAACCTAACCAAACCAAACTCCAACCAAACCTAAACGTAACCAAACCCAACGTAACCAAACCTAACCAAACCCAACCAAACCAAACCTAACCTAACCAAACCTAACCAAACCCAACCTAACCAAACCTAACCAAACCTAACCTAACCAAACCTAACCTAACCAAACCTAACCTACCCTAACCAAACCAACCTAACCAAACCTAACCAAACCTAACCCTCACCTAACCAAACCTAACGAAACTAAAACCTAACCTAACCAAACCAAACCTAACCAAACCTAACCTAACCTAACCTAAACTAACAAAACCCAACCAAACCAAACCTAACCAAACCTAACCCAACCAAACCTAACCTAACCTCACCTAACCAAACCTAACCAAACCTAACCAAACCTAACCTAACCTAACCTAACCCAACCAAACCCAACCTAACCTAACCTCACCCAACCAAACCCAACCAAACCTAACCTAACCTAACCTCACCCAACCAAACCTAACCAAACCTAACCAAACCTAACCAAACCAAACCTAACCAAACCTAACCAAACCTAACCAAACCTAACCTACCCTACCCTAACCAAACCTAACCTAACCAAAACCAAACCTAACGAGGCATAAAGTGGCCTATCACAGCAGCCTCCAGTGTGAGGTAGTATCCTGTGTTGTTGATGTTGTTGTTATTGTTGATGTCTTTGTTGTTGTTGTTGATCTGTCATTGTTGTTGTTGTTATTGTTATTGCTGTTGTTGTTATTGTTGATGTCTTTGTTGTTGTTGTTGATCCGTTGTTGTTGTTGTTGTTGTTGTTGTAAAATATTATACGTGGACAGTAACTCACGTTTTCTTTTCACCTGATGATTGACCTCCCAGCTTATTTTCGAGAAGAATCACCTCCAGCTTACTTCATCTGAATTATCAATCCCAGCTTATTTTACCTAAAGATTAACTTCCCAGCTTATTTCACCTGAAGAATCGTTATACCGAGAGAGAGAGAGAGAGAGAGAGAGAGAGAGAGAGAGAGAGAGAGAGAGAGAGAGAGAGTAATAAGATGAATCAAGAATAAGACGAAAAGAATAAAACAATGAAAGGTTGAATGAGACAATAAATTAAAAGAACCATAAAAAATAATAATAATAAAAATAATGACAAAGAAAACAAAAAGAAATAAAGATAGAGAGAAAGAATAAAAAAAAAAGTAACAAAAGTATCAAAAGAAAGTTATTATGTCATAAAGAAAGATAAGAAATAAAATAGAATAAGTTAATAAAATTCTCAAGAGACTTCACAACACAAGAAATGTTCACTGTGAGTAGTCTGGCTACCATGTGTACACCAGACCAGGAATGTGTGTGTTTATGTGTGTGTGTGTGGTGTTATGTGTGTGTGTGTGTGTGTGTGTGTGTGTGTGTGTATGTATGTATGTATATGTATGTAGTGTGTGTGTGTGTTTGTGTGTGGTTTATGTAGGTGTGTGGTGTGTGTGTGTGTGTGTGTGTATGTATGTATGTATGTATGTATGTAGTGTGTGTGTGTGTCTGTGTGTGTGTGTGTGTGTGTGTGTGTGTATGTATGTATGTATGTATGTATGTATGTATGTATGTATGTATGTACCTCTGTATGTGTATGTGTAAATATACAGTATGTATGTATGTATGTAAGTAAGTATGTATGTATAAGTATGTATGTATGTATGTATATAAGTATGTATGTATGTATGTGTGTGTGTGTGTGTGTTTGTGTGTATGTATGTATGTATGTTTTGATGGAGGGAAAGTGTAAGTGTGTGAGTCAGGAGTGTGTTGGGTAATACCACACTCACCTCACCACACTGTCAGTCACTGTACACCACACTCCCTCAATCTACCCTCACTATACTACACTATAATACACTCCTGCACACAATCAAAACAATGCACTATTTCTGCAGTTACTGTGACCAACCTCACCATTACCACACCACCATCACCATCTCACCATCACCACACATCACCATCACCACTACACAATAACCCTGCCACATAGAGTGACTAGTGAGATCCTTGAGTAAGATGAATAGGGGAGGTAAGAAACACGATGAGAGAGAGAGAGAGAGAGAGAGAGAGAGAGAGAGAGAGAGAGAGAGAGAGAGAGAGAGAGAGAGAGCATGGAACAAGAGAAAACGAAAAAAATACAACAATAAAACAGAGATGAAACCACACACACACACACACGCACACACACACACGCACACACACACAGACACACACACACACACACACACATACCAAGATCATGACTCACGGTTGACCTCGTTGCTGCCCCAGAGTGTGGTCAATGAGCTCAGCCTGCCATGTGACGTACAACCCCCCACCTCTCCCATCCTAAGGGCATGACGGATGCCCCACCTTGTTGTAGAAGCTGATAATTACAACCCCTAATAACCTATAATAACAACAGTGACCTACAACCACTCATAATATCACCCACGAGAAGCACACTACCACAACACACTATATCACTACCATAACACACACACACTGTAACACCACCACAACACACCATAACACCACCACAACACACCATAACACCACCACAACACAATAAGACCACAACACACTATAACACCACCACAACACACTACAACACCACCACAACACACTATAACACCACTACAACACACTATAACACCACCACAACACACTATAACACTACCACAACACACTATATCACTACCATAACAACACACACACTGTAACACCGCCACAACATAACACCACCACAACACACTACAACACCACCACAACACACTATAACACCACCACAACACATAAGACCACCACAACACACTATAACACCACCACAACACACTATAACACCACTACAACACACACTATAACACCACCATAACACACTATAACACCACCACAACACACTATAACACCACCACAACACACTATAACACCACCATAACACACTATAACACCACCACACAACACACTATAACACCACCACAACACACTATAACACCACCATAACACTATAACACCACCACCACAACACACTATAACACCACCACAACACACTATAACACCACACACAACACACTGTACCACCACCACAACACACTATAACACCACCACAATACACTATAGCACCACCACAACACACTATAGCACCACCACACCACCACAACACACTATAACACCACCACAACACCATAACACACCACAACACACTATAACACCACCACAACACACTATAACACCACCACAACACTATAACACCACCACAACACTATAACACCACCACAACACACTATAACACCACCACAACACACACACTGTACCACCACCACAACACACTATAACACCACCACAATACACTATAGCACCACCACAACACACTGCAGCACCACCACACCACCACAACACACTATAACACCACCACAACACTATAACACCACCACAACACACTATAGCACCACCACAACACACTATAACACCACCACAACACACTATAACACCACCACAACACACTATAGCACCACCACAACACACTATAACACCATCCAAATACTACTGTGTCTCTAAAGCCAAAGTTCTTATATTTCCGTGAAGTTGTTCTGACTTCCTCTCCTCAAGGTGAGAAACAGATGAGAGAAACAGATTAATTGATAAATGATAAGTAAAAAAACAAAAAGAGATAAGGAGAGAGAGGTAGAGGAACTGAGAGAAAGGGAGTGAGAGAGAGAAAAAAAGTGAGGAAGGTATGGCGGAATAATAAGGGAGGAGAGAGAGAGAGAGAGAGAGAGAGAGAGAGAGAGAGAGAGAGAGAGAGAGAGAGAGAGAGAGAGAGAAAAGGTGAGGAAGGTACATGGAACAATGAGAGAGAGAGAGAGAGAGAGAGAGAGAGAGAGAGAGAGAGAGAGAGAGAGAGAGAAGATGGGAGACCTTGTATGGGAGAACCCTGAGATCTTCCCGGAACACAATTACCCTAATTATTCCTTCACACCTTAACTATTTACTCCTCACTCTCTCAAGCGTTATTCCTTCACACCTTTTCCATTATTCTCTCTCTCTCTCTCTCTCTCTCTCTCTCCCCCCCCCCCCCATTAAAGTACGAGGTGGGCTGCCCCATGAAAACAAAGAGCCCAACGACGTGGACTCGCAAAGAGGTGAGGAGGGGGCGAGGAGGACAGCAGTGCACCGCCCACTCAAAGCGACTACGCCCACAGTACGACGTTAACCATCACGCCCACCAACCCCTGCCTAAAGACACATTTAGCCCTCGCCTACACCCCAACCCAGAATCATCGTAATGTATACCCCCCGCCCCTGGTACTAATGGCCGCCCCTGGTGTTGGAGGATGGCCGACCCTAGGGCCACCCAGGCGTGCACTTGTTTAAGGTGTAGAACCTGTCGCTAACACAACAACTATCCCCTAAGTCAAGGTGGGGGAAACTGTGGCCCCAGAGATATTCTTGGCCCATCGAGTGTCTCAGGGTGGCCAGGGGACATACTCGACTTCAGTATTTATTTATTTTAAGGGGAGACTCAGAGTGTATATAATTTGTTGATAGATTTGGATGAAACTTAAAATAGTGGAACTCCATGAGGACAATGTAGGGTAGCGGCCATACCTGGTAAATCTTCATGGCATTATTATTAACATTGACAATAGTAAATGGCCCGACGACCTCAAACGATACGTCACCTCTGCCCTGAGTCAACGAGCTGTAAGACCCAGTGGCAAGGAATAATCCGAGAGGACCAGACAACCCCACAACGTTACTCGCAAATAGATTAACATTCCGAGGTCACCAACTACTGATGGGTAGACATGCTGACCACACACACACACACACACACGCGCGCACGCGCACACACCCACACACACACACACACACCCACACACACACACCCAGACACACACCCAGACACACACACACCCCCACACACACACACACACACACGCGCGCACACACGGCCACGCACACACCCACTCACCTCCACTCCACCCACCCACCCACACACACCACCTCCCTCCTTCACTGCATGTCTCTTCCTTCTTACCTTACCATCATCAAGCTGCTGCTCTTCACCTGTCCTTCTGTGTCCCACTTCACTACCATTCAACACCACCACCTGGGGAGAATGTTACGTTAGCCTCTACCTGGATTATATTAGGGTAGGTATAAAAGAGAAGGAGGGGAGGAGGGAGGGAGGGAGGCAAGAGAAGAAAGAGGGAGGGAGGGAGGGAGGGAGAGAGGAGGAGGGAGAGAGGGAGGGAGGGAGGGAGGGAGGGAGGGGGAGGGAGGGGAGGGAGGGAGGAAGGGGGAGGCAGGAAGGACAAGAGGGAAAGCAGAGAGGAAGGAGGAAGGGAAAGAAGAGAGAACGGAAGGGATATAAAGAGGAAAAGAATAAGAATGGAGGAAACTGCAGCGGGCCTATTGACCCATACTGGCCAGTCCCAGTACACCCAACCCCTATTGCTCATATACCCATCCAACCTGTGTTTGAAGCTGTCCAGCGTATTGGAGATAATGATGATGTTTGGTAACTTGTTCCACTCATCCACTACTCTGTTTCCAAACCAGTGTTTACCTATTTCGCGCCTAAATCTAAATTTGTCTAATTTAAAACCTAAAACATGACCTAACATAACCTAACCTGACTTAAAAAAGTAACCTAATATAACCTAACCTAACTTATAAATATGATTTAACCTAACCTAACCAAGCCTATAGATTTGACCTAACCTCCTAACCTAACCTATAAACATGATTTAACCTAACCAAACCTATAAACCTAACCTAACCAAACCTATAAACCTAACCTAACCTAACCAAACCTATAAACCTAACCTAACCTAACCAAACCTATAAACCTAACCTAACCTAACCAAACCTATAAACCTAACCTAACCTAACCAAACCTATAAACCTAACCTAACCTAACCTAACCTATAAACCTAACCTAACCTAACCAAACCTATAAACCTAACCTAACCAACCCCCCAGGCAGTGTTAGGGTATCTAATCAACAGGTTAAATTAGCCGGGGTGTCTATAATTCAAGTGATCTTAAGTCAAATATAATTAAACAGAAGAGGTTACAGATTAATGCGATCACCTGGTTAACATGTTGTTGACCTTCTAATTAATCAAGTCCCCCCCACACCCCCACCTACTCCCCACACCTCCCCACCTCCCACACCATCCCACCTCCCCCACACCACCCCACTATCCCTGTGCTTTGTAATAGTGCAGTCGCAAGGTCAGCTTTATGTTGGATGGATGGACTGATGGATGAATTGACGTTTCTTCAGTAAATCTAGATATATAGATCAGTCGATAGATAAATAGACAGATAGACAGATAGATAGATAGATAGATAGATAGATAGATAAAGACATTCAGTAAAATCGTTAAAAAAGATTACGTTAATTCAGCATGTACACATACATACATACATACATACATACATACATACCGATAGATAATAAACAGTTAAATATATAAGGTATTTAAGGTTTAATATATACAAGTGAAGGTTGATAAGATCTGACACAGTTCAAGGTTTACTACAACCTGTGTTTACTGATTACAGGTAACAGTTGAGCTGAGGAGCGTGTTATGTTAAGCTATATTAGCACAAGGTAGTATTATCATGTTATATTAGTTAAGATACTAGATAATATTAACATGTTAAGTAGGAGTTAATATATAAGAGAGTAATAACATGTTGAATAAGAGTTAACATAATAATATTTTAGTGAACAAGGGAAACTGGATATCAACAGGGAGTGAAATAAAACAGTGAGAGAGAGAGAGAGTGTGGGCAAGGAGGAGCAAGTGGAGGTAAGACCTGGTTGACCTTGGGTGAGGTGTGTCCGTTCTTCACACACATGTGTGTGTATATATATACAGTATATATATATATATATATATATATATATATATATATATATATATATATATATATATATATATATATATATATATATATCAGTATTTCTTCTTGATGACGAACTTGACTTTCTCAACGTTACAGGTGTCTCAAACCTGGATATTAACACACCGTCTTAATGATCGTCTGAGATGATCAAAGCTGTCTTGACGGCCTTCACTATTACTGCCAACATTCAGGGCGATAATGTGTACACACACACACACATTATATATATATATATATATATATATATATATATATATATATATATATATATATATATATATATATATATATATATACAATATTTATATAAGAAAGAGACAGAGAGTCTACATTTTCTGATAATATACACAAGTCGTTGTCCCCAGGTATACTGTACATCCATGGGGGGGGGGTGTTAGGTCCGTCCTGTATACTGTATAATTTACTTGTTATATTTACAGTGGAAAGAAAATTAACAATAAAATGATTGTCATTAAACACTTCCTTAATATTCTAATGATCTACTAATTACAACATTATCATAATCTATCTTAAATATTATCATTCACCATCTTATTTTAAACCTCTATTTTCTATTCCACTTTTTTATTGTCATATTTTTCGTTCACTTTATTTATTATTCTTCGTCTGATCATATTCTCGACACCCAACGTCACCCACCACCATCTAGTCACCCAACACCATCTAGTCACCCACCACCATCTAGTCACCCAACACCATCTAGTCACCCAACACCATCTAGTCACCCAACACTATCTAGTCACCCACCACCATCTAGTCACCCACCACCATCTAGTCACCCACCACCATCAAGTCACCCAACACTATCTAGTCACCCACCACCATCTAATCACCCACCACCATCTAGTCACCCAACACCATCTAGTCACCCACCACCATCTAGTCACCCACCACCATCTAGTCACCCACCACCATCTAGTCACCCACCACTATCTAGTCACACACACCACTATCTAGTCACCCACCACCATCTAGTCACCCACCACCATCTAGTCACCCAACACTATCTAGTCACCCACCACAATCTAGTCACCCACCACTATCTAGTCACCCTCCACCATCAAGTCACCCAACACTATCTAGTCACCCACCACCATCTAGTCACCCACCACCATCTAGTCACCCACCACCATCTAGTCACCCACCACCATCTAGACACCCACCACTATCTAGTCACCCACCACCATCTAGTCGCAAGTATAATTAACAGCCTTTAAAGAAGAGACAGACAGACAGACAGACAGACGCAGTAGTAGGTAGAGCTTTCACCTGTCTACTGTACAATAGTCATTAGGAAGCTACCTGTCACACACTCACATTCTAAAGCTTACATAGATCCGATGTTATTTTCTGTTTTCGTTCTTTAGCAAATTGAGTTTTTTTTGTTTTTATCAGCGTCTGGGGTGTGTTTGTTTGTCTACCAATAATCGAGTGTTTTTGTCTTTCCGTAATTGAGTTGTTTTCAGACTTACAGCAAATAGAGTTGTTTTTTTTTCCCTCGGCCTTTTGAGTGTTGTTGTCTTTCATGAACTGGGGGTGATTTCGTCTTTCAGCAAAACAACTTGACCTATATTACTCATGAACGGATGACCTGTTTTACTAATTAATATTTAACATTATAATAGCCAATTACTGACATTTTATATTAATTACTGACATTTTATTTAATAATTGATATTTTTCGTAATTAAGAAGTGTCTGGAAGAGAAGTGGGGAGCGTTTAGGCGTTAGAACAATGTCTAGTGATGACTAACATGGCTCTGACAACATTAACACTAAGTAATCTAAATAAGTGTTAAATTATCACTGTTTGTATACTTGTATTGTCTATATATATACTTCACTTGTATGCCCGTAATGTGTAATGTAGTATACACACCACGCAGGTATAATTCCATTGTTTGTTTACATTCACACACACATACGTTCACCAATACTCTCTCTCTCTCTCTCTCTCTCTCTCTCTCTTTTCTTCTAACTTCACGTAACTGGGAAGTAAGATATAACATCAAGGTTCGTTCGGCCATATGGTAGCTTGAGAGAAATTTAGGTCGCCATTGTATATATGTCTCTCTCTCTTCCTCTCAGCTGACGTGCGTAAGAGACAGTCAGTCGCCTGTATGTGAGGAATATTGTCATTTGAATCTATATAAGTATTTCATATTGTATTTCTCAGAACAAATTTTTTTTGGGGGGAGGGGGGGTGAATTAGGAAACTCATGTCTCTCAATATATGTGTGTGGTAACAATATGGTGTTTTGAGTTCCTCGGGTATCTAATATTAAGGTAAATAACGTATTTTTACCAGCTATTATGACTCTTAACACGAGGTCTGTCTCTGAAGTCTATATAAATTGACGTATCTGATGTCACTTGGACCTCACGTGAGCAAGTTACAGTGTTCAGAGTAAGGGTTCATCTCTCTCTCTCTCTCTCTCTCTCTCTCTACGCAAAGAAATAACGTTACGAATGGAGAGACACAGTAATACGCACAAACACACACACACACAAACACACACACACAGCTTCCCCAACAGGTGATTGAGAGAGCTAATATGGCCTTATTGGACGGACACCTGCCACCAGTTTCACCAGAGGCTTAGAGAGAGAGAGAGAGAGAGAGAGAGAGAGAGAGAGACTACTTCTGATACATTATAACTTCAATCACTACCTTCACCATAACATCAATCACTACCTACACCTTAACAGCAATCTCTTCCTTCACCACAACATCAATCACTACCTTCACCATAACATCAATCACTACCTACACCTTAACAGCAATCTCTTCCTTCACCACAACTTCAATCACTACCTTCACCATAACATCAATCACTACCTTCACCACAACATCAATCACTACCTTCACCACAACATCAATCACTACCTTCACCATAACATCAATCTCTACCTTCACCATAACATCAATCACTACCTTCACCACAACATCAATCCCTACCTTCACCACAACATCAATCACTACCTTCACCATAACATCAATCACTACCTTCACCACAACATCAATCACTACCTTCACCACAACATCAATCACTACCTTCACCATAACATCAATCACTACCTTCACACCAACATCAATCACTACCTTCACCACAACATCAATCACTACCTTCACAACATCAATCACTACCTTCACCACAACATCAATCACTACCCCATAACATCAATCACTACCTTCACCACAACATCAATCACTACCTTCACCATAACATCAATCACTACCTTCACCACAACATCAATCACTTCCTTCACCATAACATCAATCACTACCTTCACCACAACATCAATCACTACCTTCACCACAACATCAATCACTACCTTCACCACAACATCAATCACTACCTTCACCACAACATCAATCACTACCTTCACCACAACATCAATCACTACCTTCACCACAACATCAATCACTACCTTCACCACAACATCAATCACTACCTTCACCACAACATCAATCACTACCTTCACCACAACATCAACACCTTCTCCACATCAATCACTACCTTCACCACAACATCAATCTCTTCCTTCACCATAACATCAATCTCACCACAACACTTCACCATCACTACCTTCATCACTACCTTCACCATAACATCAATCACTACCTTCACCACAACATCAATCACTACCTTCACCAACATCAATCACTACCTTCACCACAACATCAGTCACTACCTTCACCACAACATCAATCTCTTCCTTCACCATAACATCCAATCTCTTCCTTCACATAACATCAATCACTACCTTCACCACAACATCAATCACTACCTTCACCATAACATCAATCACTACCTTCACTACAACATCAATCACTACCTTCACCACAACATCAATCACTACCTTCACCACAACATCAATCACTACCTTCACCATAACATCAATCCCTACCTTCACCACAACATCAATCACTACCTTCACCACAACATCAATCACTACCTTCACCACAACATCAATCACTACCTTCACCATCAGCTCACCCTCCAAACACACTGTCAAGGTCCACCTCACTTAATATACTCTGGAGCCTCCCAATTAATTATCTTTTTGTGGTCCATAATTATAGTTTATTATCTAATCTCTCTCTCTCTCTCTCTCTCTCTCTAATACCTTTAAATAAGAGATCAAATTATTAGAAACCAAAATAATAATAATAATAATAATAATAATAATAATAATAATAATAATAATAATAATAATAATAATAATAAAATAATAATAATAACAAAATAATAATAATGATAATAATAATAATAATAATAATAATAATAATAATAATAATAATAATAATAATAATAATAATAACACAATAAATTACTCCATATTAACATCGTTGAGTTTATGGTTTTAAGTTTCCCAGCGTTGCAAAAGTCTCTCGCCACGGAGGTCATAGTGACGTCACCTCTGAGGAACAGGAAGTGACGTCAACAAATCGGATGGCATACCTAATATTCAGGGCATAAGATATGACTTCACAAAATGGGGTATAGGAAGTGATATCGGATACGAGTTAGATGACGTCACAAACCGGGGGTAAGAGAAGTGACATCATACAATGAGAGAAGTGACGTCATACAATGGGAGTAGTGACGTCACACATACTTCAGGGGGCGGTTACATTATAAAAGGTCTTCTCTCGCTCATTGTCTCTCATCGAAAAAAAACAGGAAGAGAAGAATGAAGAACAAGAAACAAAAAACAAAAAATCTATTACTAAGTTTAAATTTATATCAAACAAGTGAACTTTGACCCGTGACCTTCAATAATGGGGTCAATAAATAATTTCTCTTCGCTACATTTAAAAGATCAATAAATTGTCTATGTCTTTCATTAGGTCAATAAATTATATCTATTTACTATATTACGCAAACAAATAATTTCGCTTCACTACATAACAAGAAAAAAAAACAAAAACAGTATTAACAAAACCATTTCTTGCTCTTACAAATACAAACGTTTGAAAATATTACATAAATCCGTCTTGGTCTTTTAATGTTAGGTATAATTTTGTTGATTTTCTCTTGTTCCTCACTTCTCTCTTTCTCTATCTCTCGCTCTCACACTCTCTCTCCCTCTCTCTCTCTCTCTCTTTCTCTATCTCTCGCTCTCACACTCTCTCTACCTCTCTCTCTCTCTCTCTCTCTTTCTCTCTCTCTCTCTCTCTCTCTCTCTCTCTCTCTCTCTCTCTCTCTCTCTCTCTCTCTCTCTCTCTATCTCTCGCTCTCTCTCTCTCCCTCTCTCTCTCTCTCTCTCTCTCTCTCTCTCTCTATCTCTCGCTCTCCCTCTCTCTCTCTCTCTCTTCCTGCTTCCCACACACACTCACTCTTCCTCCCTCTCACTCTCACTATACTATAACCATATGCCAGGCTCTGTGGCGGACCAACCACACACCTCCCACGGAACGATGTAAATAGTCTCTCCTGATTGGCTCGTTCCATCCTCTAATTGGCAGTTAAGTAATTAAAGCGTATGGCAAATCTTATCAAGTTTTTACAGTCACATAAAAGAGAAATAAAAGTCATTGCGTAATTCCGTGTTATGTAATTTATATTTTTTATTGTTCTTGAGAAATCACGTGAAGATTAACCACCCCAGCTTATTTTCCCTGATAATTACACACCCTATAGCTAACCTAACCTAACCTAACCTAACCTAACCTAACCCAACCTAACCCAACCTAACCCAACCTAACCTAACCTAGGGGACAAATCTTTAACGTTGTTGTAGGTTTAACATGAGTGTTGTGAGTGGCCCTGGTCCTGGTCGGGTCGTAGCCACAAGGACACCTGGTGGTTCATATGTGTTACCTGTATATATATATCTTTATAATATACAACATTCCTTATATATATATATACTTTATTATACCTTATATGGAGTTAACCCTCATGTATTATTATTATTATTATTATTATTATTATTATTATTATTATTATTATCATTATTATTATTATTATTATTATTATTATTATTATTATTAGCTACTCTCAATAAAGGTACAATATTCAAGTTATAATAAAATGATAATCAAAACCATCATAATAATTCTACCAATAATATGAATAAAAATAATAAAAACGAATAAAATAATGATTGCAACAACAACAACAACAACAACAACAACAACAGCAACAACAACAACAACAACAACAACAACAACAACAACAACAACAACAACAACAACAGCAACAACAACAACAACAACAACAACAACAACAACAACAACAACAACAACAACAACAACAACAACAACAACAACAACAACAACAACAGCAACAACAACAACAACAACAACAACAACAACAACAGCAACAACAACAACAACAACAACAACAACAACAGCAACAACAACAACAACAACAACAACAACAACGCAACAACAACAACAGCAACAACAACAACAACAACAACAACAACAACAACAACAACAACAATAATAATAATAATAATAATAATAATAATAATAATAATAATAATAATAATAATAATAATAATAATAATAATAATAATAATACTATCCAGCACCAGACATCATGTACGTAGGGCAGGACGAACAACACTATGGCGGGTCTGAAGTGTTGTGGCAGTGAAGCTAACATATTATTATCCCCAAATTATAGATATCCCCAAAAATAAAATAAATACTCCAAACAAGAATTATCTGGCACATTGTCAAATAATTCCCAAAACATTATATAAATCTCTAAATAATTATTGATTTTCCCCTAATAATTACTATTTCCCCGAATAGCTAAATGTTGTCCAAAATAACTAATTTACACAAATAATCAATATTCCTGAAATTATCAACATTTCCTAAAATCATCAAGTTTCCTCACATGAATTAATACTTTTGCAAAATAATCATTTTCTCCAATTTATTCCTAATTTCACCATTTTATATATATATATATATATATATATATATATATATATATAATATATATATATATATATATATATATATATATATATAAAATGTAATAGGAGCTAAAAAATATTTGAGAAGGATGGGACCTAGTGCAAAGTGTTTGCATGCCAGACTGGCTGAGGTGTTTTCAAATCAGAAGCGCAACCTACAAATCGAACTCTACTCCACCTCTAGAGTCTAGAAGAAGACGTTAGGATCACTTTTATTCCAACAGTATTGAAAAGCCTTCACTTAGTGAGCAGAAAGGTCACTCCTTGCACAACCACCGAGACTGGGAGGAATAAGAATTACTAATCGAGGCAGCTTACTGCACTGAACATTAGAAGCTTTTGTCAAGCCCAACACAGCCCTCACTGAGCACATAATAGCTCAAAATGCATGAGGAGGAGACTAATGAACTACGAAAAATTCGACGTTCCATTATGACAGAACAGCAGCACACCTAAACGAAAAACTTCAAGAACTGATGACAGTTGTCAGCGAACTTGAGAGAAAATAAAAGTAGCTGTAGTGCAGGAGGTGGGCGCCTCAAACTGATAACAACGTTACCAATAAAGGCTTCAGCCTTAACAAACAAATTTACAGATGCCATTGCTCTAAGATACGGTTGGCCAGTAGGGTATGCCCACCCAATGAGTGTGGCTCGTCCTACAACATCGACCACGCCATGTGGTGTGCACGAAGGGGCTTCGTATGCATGAAGGCAGAAAATTTGTCTGAAAAATGGCAGATGAAATTCAATGTGGAAGTAAAGTAATTAGTCTAGGAGATGTAAACAGAAAACCAGATATCAGATGAACAACGATGTTATAGAGAAGTCTGAATGTGAGAAAGATTAAGAGTAATGATAGTAGGAATCTTAAGCCAGGTAAAGAATGTGTATTTGCTCGAAACAAGGCTAATAAAGTACTTGTTTCCTACAAAAGGCTAGTTACAAAACTGGAGGGTCATCCTGAAACTATATCTTGCGCTTGTGAGACCTCACGGATTATGCAGTTCAATTCTGGTCACCGTACTACAGAATGGATATAGAATCCCTAGACAGAATTCAGAGGAGGACAAGACTAATTCCGGGCATTTGGAACCTTGATTACAGAGACAGGTTAAATCATCTTAATTTGCACTCCCTCGAGACGTAGAGTGAGGGCGATATGATCGGGTGTATAAATAATCAGGGCTGAACAAAGGGGACATAACAAAGCTACTCAAACTATCCAAGCAGGGAAACTCTTAAATGGTTTTAAATTAAACAAATTTAGAATAAGGCGCAAAATAGGTAAACATTGGTTTGGAAATATAGTGGATGAATGGAACAAGTTACCAAATATCATTATTGACTCGAATACGAAGCTTCAAACATAGGTTGGATGGATATATGGTAACAGGGTTGGGTGTAAATGGAACTGCCCAGTATGCAATAGAAGCCTGCTGCAATTTCCTCCATTCTTTATTTCTATATGCTGAAGGAAATCTTCCTTTGGACGGTGAGAATCTCCTTCACAGAGCCTCCAACGCATCCAATGAAGCTCATGTGTATGTCAGTGGTCGAGGGCTCTGGACGTGGGGACAACAGGCCTTCTTTGACATCACGATATTTTACACCATGATGCGTGTCACCGTGAACTATCTCTCGAGGCTGCACACAAGGAGCAGAGAACGACAAGAGAGATTCAGAATGGGTCAAAGCAGCTTCACTCCTCCGGTGTTCTAAACAACTTACAGGATGTGACCAAGTGCAAGATCTTCTACACAAGACTGGCCGAGGTGCTATCTGAGCAGAAGCAGCCCCAAGCTACGTTGCAGCATGGTTGAGATGTCGACTGTCCCCTCTCTTTTCAGGTCTGCATTACTGCTTCAGGAGAACAGATTATCGCCCAAATCCCCAACAGTCGTAGATATTGACGATGAGGCAACAGTCACTGAATGCCGCATAGATCTGCATCCTAACTCAACACAGCTAGGATAGCTACTTATGATGGGATATTTAATGTTAAGGTAATAAAATGGTGGCGAAGGTATGGCTATGGGGGGAGGCTGGGCCATTTTTGTAAATATAAAAAAAGTAGTACCAGTAGTAGCGGTAGCAGTAGTACCAATAGTACTGTGGTGACCAGTTCTCCAAACAGCAACGTCATAGTTAGATACCGGTATCACTATTTATGAATAATTGAGTATTGGTCATGTAACAACGGACGTGATTGGTGGATAGGATTGCTATAGGTCATACAGGTTGGCCGTTTGAAACACAGATGACCACAGCAGCAGCAGCAGCAGTACCGGTAGTAGTAGTACCGATAATGTAGTACCGGGTAGTAGTAGTAGTAGTAGTAAAACAATAATGACTATAATAACGTATAACACCACCCCAATATTACAGTCCAGAGTTAAAACATCTTCCTGCAGTGAGGTTATTACCTAACTGGTTTTATAGGTACAGGAAGGTGCTCCATGACCTAAGAAGCCTCGCCGCCATCACCACCCTGATGGTGCTCCATAACCTAAAAGGAGCCTCGCTACCACCACCACCCTGATGTTGCTCCCATGCCCTAAGAAGAGCCTCGCCAGAGTCGCCACCACCACCACCATCCTGGGTGCTCCATGCATTATAGAAGACCCTCCCTTGCCCGGTCAGCCCAGCACAACCTCACCAATACCCATCACCCCAGACCTGTTCTGTGATGATCCCCACCACCCCTCCTCCTGCTCCACGCCTCTACCCCTACCCCTCCCTCTACTCTACCCTCCTCCCCTCCTATTCTACCCTTCCCTGCTCCTGCCCCTTTTCTCATATATGCTGTTCCTTCCTCCTTGCAGACCCTTCTCTTTCCTTCCTGTGTTCCTCTTTTATCTTCCATCGTCTCTTCCGCAATTCTTACTATCATCCTTCTTCCTTCACAGTTCATCTTCATGCCGAAGGTATAAATTCCCTCTGTTAATTAACCTGCATACTCTACCTATAGTGTCTATACCTGCACACTGACTATGTACATTATATATTTTACCTGCATTGTCTCTATAAATTTTCAAACAATGTAAAATAATAAAAAATTTACCTCATTATCTATCCGCTAACTACCTGCTCGTATTAATCTATCAATCAATTTAACTAGTCATTTACTTGTATGTCATCAGCTTGGCGTGAATAAAAACTATGATCGCAAATGTACGGTATAACAGTATTTATTTAACAATGCTTAAATGTTTATTATCATTGTATACCATCATGAGGTTCAGCTCCCACTTTTGTGTCATATGAGCTTGGATCGTGTCATATAATTACAACTACCTGGCTTTGTGCGACCCACCTGTAAATGGTCAGATTAGTCAGAGAAAGTCAGATTCTTGCCTCGTGACCTCCTGTCCCTGCGTCAGGCTGCTGTATGTGTGAGGTCAGCCCCTTTGTTCAGTGCTCTGTGTGTGTGTGTGTGTGTGTGTGTGTGTGTCAAAATGTTTCATAACACATAAAACAGTCCTCATGATACATAATTTACAATCATATAACAAATATTTTAACATAAAAAAGTGCAGGAAGTCTAGATTGAACCAAGTACTGTTGTCAGATCTTTTCAACACGGCGCCTCCTTACAAAAGCCAAGAATGAGGTAGGATGATTTGAAATGATGGGGTTAAATGACACAAGAAACAGTCGTGACAGGAGTTCCTCACAACGTTACAATCATAATCGCTGTGTTGTATTATATTATTTCACACTCGATACAACTAGTCTGTGATCAGTCTCGGCTTGTCTGCCTTAACATAAATGCATAAATATGCATTTCCAAAGGTGCTTCGTGCACAAACTAGACACACCTAGTGAACAGCGCTTTTATCACTACGGTAACAGCTAGTGTATCTAAAACAACTCAGCACAATGAAACATTTAAATTAAGGGAAAATAAAAGCAGCTAGCGAACTTCGTAAACAAATGGCTAAATCACAACAAACAAAGGACTTAAAAACTGTGCACATCTTGGTGGTTACTCAAATTTCATGCAAGAAAAATTTTCGTCAAGTACCAACAGCAATCGGATGCCGTCTATCGCTAGCCTCATCAGGCTCTCACCAGCACTTCCTGCAGGTTTATGAATTGTTCACACCAAGGACAGGCAAGAAAACACAAATATAGAAAACAAAAGACCCAGATACTTAAGTTTAGACACCTAGTTATTTTCACCTGAAGACTGACCATCTAAGTAACTCGGGGAGTTACGTTATGATAAGTTTGATTTGGATTGTTAGACAGGTGGTTAGATCAGAGTACGTTAGATTACCATAATTCGAGTAGGTTTGTGTTAGATTAGATATACGTTTGGTTAGTGTTAGGGTAGATTAGATCATACGTTTGGTTAGTGTTAGGGTAGATTAGATCATACGTTTGGTTGGTATGTTATGGTAAGGTTGATTAAATTAGCATAAAAATACTTTATGGCGTTTTCTATGAAAAATCGGTGGCGGGTATCTCGTCAATAATTACCCACTACTCTAAACATTACAGTACTGTATTACCAAATGTTCACCTACCTAACACTGACGTGTCTTCTCCAGCTCGACGATGACGCGTCCGGAGATGAAGATGCCCAGGAAGTACAGCAGGTTAGTTGTCAAACAAGATGATGAACTCCTGCAGTTTCCTCGCCATCTCTTCCTTTATTTCAAAACACGAGGACCCGTTCTCGATATTTTCAGCACTTCACTTTATTACTATTATGTAGCGTTTTTGTTAAGTACTTCGTCGTTAAGTATTCTTAACCTACATAGTAAATCACCTCAGGGTATCCTTTTCTGTTGACTGTGTCCTCTTAACGTAAATCCTGTAGGGGAAACAGTACTGTATCCTTTAAATTCCACTTTCCAACTTCCTCGAAACGATTGAACTTATTTCTTCAACATCATGTACAGGTACTTTTATTTGTACACACTTTTAGTATTTACAATATTCACAGATATTAAAATAATATTTTAAATATAAGTGCAAGAATGACTCGATATCACCCTCCTCCCATCCCATCACGACCAAAATCAGTCGAGGTCAGAACTAATTAGTATGTGTATAAGAATTTTCGTACGACGTTGAAGCTAAAAATTTGATACTTTGTTGTAGCAATACGTAACTTCTAG
>NW_024713129.1:22114810-22297310 GCF_018991925.1 Homarus americanus
TAATTGATGGCATTACCGTTCGGTTACGTGTTGCTCTACCTCACCTCTACCTCATCTCCCACCTACACACTCACCCCCACCTCCCACCTCCACCTACCTCCACCCCCACCTACCTCATCACCCACCCACACTCCTACCACCTCCACCTACCTCCCCCTCCACCTACCTAACCCCACTCATCTCCACCTACCTCCCAAAATCTCCACCTACCTCCACCTCCCCCTCACACAAACTCACTCCACCTACCTCACCTCCCTCCCTCACCTCCCACCTCACCTCCCACCTACCCCCCTCCCACCTAGATCACCTCCCCCTCCACCTATCTCTCCATCTACCTCCGCACTCACCTCACCTCCACCTCCACCTACCTCCAGCCCACCTCCACCACCTGCCTCCTCCACCTACCTCATCCTCCTCCACCTACCTCCTCCACCTCACCTCCCACCTCCACCTCCACCTCCTCACCTCCCACCTCCTCCCCTCACCTCACCTCCCCCTACACCTGTCTCACCTACCTCCCTCCTCCTCCTCCTCACACTCTCCACCTACATCACCTCCACCTACCTCACCCTAGATCACCACCTACCTCACCTCCACCTACCTCCATCTCCACCTACCTCCCTCCCTACCTCACCTCCACCTACCTCCACCTCCACCTACCTCACCTCCCACCTCCTCATCTCCACCTCCCTCCTCCCACCTACCTCATCTCCTACCTCACACTCCCACACAAATCATCTCCCACCCCCCTCCCTACACTCATATCCCTTCACCACCACCTACCTCACATCTCCTCCACACACACACTCACACATACCTCACACTCCTATCTCACCTACATATCTCACACCTCCTCCCTACCCCCTCACCTCCACCTACCTATCACCTCCACCTACCTCCACCTCCACCCACCTCACCTCCACCCTCATCTCCTACCACCTCCCACCTCCACTCCTGATCACCTCCCACCTACCTCACCTCCACCTACCTCATCTCACCTACCTCCCACCTCCCACCTACCTCACCTCCCTCATCTCCCTACCTCACCTCCACCTACCTCCACCTCCCACAGATCATCCCACCTCACCTCCCACCTCCCTCCCTCCCCAATCACTCCTACCTCCCACCTCACAAATCATCTCCCACCTACCTCACCTCCCTACTCATCTCCCACCTACCTCCCACCCACCTCCCCTCACTCACCTAATCATCTCCCACCTCCACCTCCACCCAGATCATCTCCACCTACCTCACACTCCATCTCACACTCCTACCTCACCTCCCACCTAGATCATCTCCACCTACCTCACCTCCCTACCTCTCCCACCTACCTCACCTCCCACAAATCATCTCCTACCTCCTCACCTAGTCATCTCCACCTACCTCACCTCACCTAAATCACTCCCACCTACCTCCCTCCCTACCTCACCTCCACCTACCTCACCTCCCACCTACCTCCCACCTCTCCCTCCACACCTCACCTCCACCTACCTCATCTCACCTCCCACCTCCTACCTCACCTCCCCCTCCCCACCTCCACCTACCTCCCACCACCTACCTCCTCCCACCTCCTCACCTCACCTCCACCACTCCCATCCCAGCTTCCTCACCTCACCTGCCTCACCTCCACCTCACCTCACCTCCCACCACTCACCTCCACCTACATCACCTCCACCTACCTCCTCCTACATCACCTCCCACCTACCTCACCTACCTCACCTCCACCTCCTCCCCTCCCCACCTACCTCCTCCCACCTCCCACCTCCCTCCACTCATCTCCCTACCTCCCTCCCACCTCCTCCCACCTCCACCCTACCTCCCTACCTCACCTCCTACCTCACCTCCACCCTACCTCACCTCTCACCTCCCCCTACCTCATCCACCTACCTCTACCTCCCACCTCCCACCTCCACCTCCCACCCTACCTCACCTCCACCTCCCTCCACCTACCTCCTCCACCTACCTCCACCTCCACTAATCACCTCCACCTACCTCTACCTACCTCCACCTCTACCTCCCACCTCCACCTACCTCACACTCTACCTCACATCTACCTACCTCACATCACCACTACCTCACCTCCACCTACCTCACCTCCACCTCACCTCCACCTACCTCACCTCCACCCTACCTCACCTCCACCCTACCTCACCTCCACACCCTACCTCACCTCCTACCCCACCACTCACTACCTCCCACCTCCACCTACCTCACCTCCACCTACCTCCACCTCCACCTACCTCACCTCCACCTACTCACCACCACCTACCTCCCCACCTCCACCCTACCTCCCACCTCCTACCCCTCTCCCACCTCCACCTACCTCATCTCCCACCTACCTCCCCTCCACCTACCTCACCCTCCCACCCACCTCACCTCCCACCTACCTCCCACCTCCTACCTACCTCCCACACCTCCCACCCTACCTCACCTCCACCCACCTCCACCTCCCACCTACCTCCCACCTCCACCTACCTCCCACCTCCACCTATCTCCCTCCACCTCCACTCACCTCACCTCCACCTACTCATCACCCACCTCCCCCTACCTCACCTCCACCTACCTCACCTCCACCTACCTCATCACCTCCCTCCTCAACCTCCCACTCCACCTACCTCACCTCCACCTACCTCTCCACCTACCTCCACCTCCACCTATCTCTCCCCTCCCCCCTACCTCACCTCCACCTACCTCACCTCCACCTATTTCTCCTCCACCCTACCTCACCTCCACCTATCTTATCCTCACTCTGTCATCTCCACCCACTCCAACTCCAAATATTCCACCTCCAGTATCTTATCTCCATCCCACCTGCAACCTTCGCACCTCCAGCATCACACTTTTGGTCTTCCCACCTGTATGATAATTCTCTTGTATGTAACTATGACTTTCCTTTACATCTTAATTAACTTCCCTCATCCTCCCTGCATTCTGGACCATCTTGGATTAAAATAATACTGGATTAAGTCCTGGTCTTATCAGTATACGGACACGCGATCCCAAGAAAACATTACAATTGGGGTGTAATGCACGAAGGGCTGGTTGCTGCCTGGGATGGGGCGTTTCACTCCACAAGTCTTCACAACTATCTCAAAAGTCTTTTGTTTACATTCCATTCACAGTTCATGTTTTCAGAGTATTCACATATTATTTCATTTCTGAGATAGACACAACTTCACTAAATGACAGGTGTTAAATACCCACACGGAAACACAGAGCAACTACACACCACCTCACCCCGAGTGCCTCTCACTATCTAGGGGACACACGGCTGGGACTCCCTTACGTGTTGCTCCTGTGTCCGAATACGTTCATCTGACTCGGAAAGTATCTATCTAAGTGTTTCATTCTTATATAAAATAATTTTTTCAGTTAGATCATAGCATTAATATTTTTGGGTATGCCAAGAATATTATATAAAAACACACTGGAATTGTGTCTTACAATAAAATGCCTTAACACTCCACCATCCAAGTTTTTTGAGCAAAGATAATATACAGTATATATGCTTTAGTAGGCCATGAGGTGACAAGGCATTATGATATTATTAGTATAAAAATAGTTCAGCCTTTATACGTAAATATACCTATGAATAAGAAAACAGTCGGAACTTAATAAAAATAAAATTGTAAAGAAAACAGAATGTGGCAACTCCTGGGTGTGCACAACGAGGGTAAAATAGTGATCTTTCCTCGGCGTGAACACTACAGTAGCTCTGTTGTCATAAGTAATTTCCTTTATTTTTCCCCAAAACTAATTTTAAGGTTTGTTGAAATATTATTTTTGGGTTTATTTAGCTAACATATGTTAAATAGAGATCGTTATACTGATACAGGCGAGGGGATAGTGCTGGTACACGGACAATCACACACACACGTTTATATTTTAGAATTCTGTAAACAATCTACCATTTATTATTATTTTTTTTAGATCAGAGCACCGAAGGCAACATAAAGACTTACACCTGTTTCTTCCCTCTAATAAACTATCTCCATAAATACAACCATCTAACAAGGTTGTGGGTTATTCAGTCCTCTTAGAATATAAACACGATGATTTCTCATTTAATATAAATGAGTCACAACTAATGTATTATTATCCGACAAAAGGTAAAGAAACTAAACATTTAAAATCAAATTTTTTCTAGTTCACATTTGATTGTTCATACTGTGATGCAGCAATACTGTATGTACTGATCACATGAGGATTAGCACCACCATACTGCTAATTTAACCAAATCCTCTCAGATAGCATTAGATATTAAACAACCAGGATGGCTAAACTTAATGTAATCCAATAAATGTCCCTGAGGTGTGATGCCCAGAGCTAGAGAGGCGGTGTTTAAATCTTTTTTACACTAATGTGTATCTGGCCTCAACATACACCGGCTCCAGAATATAAAATCGCCTTCACTTAAACCTGGTAATGATGTTGCGTGTTTCCTGAGATCCGGCAATTATATGTTTGTATGAAAATGAACGTGGGTCCCATAGACATGACTGTCTGTTAGGGACAGTGTGGACACCGCACACTGTAATGTATACTTAACCTTCGGTATACAAGAAGGCAGCATGGACGGTCCTACACACAACCCCATTCCTCCTATTTTCAGTTGGGTGAACTGGTAGCGCCTGGGAAGCATTTTTACGTAATCCCTTAGACACTTTTACATAGGACCCGTGACGTCACATATGACGTCACGCCGCCACTGGTCTGCCAGCCACTTCCGTAACTTATGCTCCTTCATCTTATGTGCCCCTTTACCATGCAAATATGCACCATATATTTTTTTTTATATGATTCATAATACCAAAAAATGTATTAATGGAATCCTTATAGGATCGGTAATACAGGAGAAAAGCGCGGTAAGGAAGTTGTTTTAGATTGACAACCTGAACTTGAATTTTTTTTTTTTTTACGGGGATTAGCCCATCCTGGCACAGGTCACTGACCCACAACAGGGCCTGGGGGCGAAAATGTAATAATAATAATAATATTAATAATAATTCATAGTAAATAAAATTTATAATAAAAAATAATAATAATGATAATAATAACACTGTAGTAGTAATAATAATAATAATAATAATAATAATAATAATAATAATAATAATAATAATAATAATAATAATAATAATAATAATAATAATAAAATAATAAAGAACCTAAAAAAAATAAAAATTTGAAAAAAAAAGATCAAAGTGAAATATACTAAAGTATGTTGTGTTGTCAATAGTAAGAGAAACAATTGAGACCCTGCAATTGTGTGTAAATGAGGCAGACAATCAGATCAGCTTCCTGGGACTTGGTCACAATTTTTGTGATGCCATATGGCAGCAGGGTCTACCATTAGACAACACACTATGCTTCTAATATCTTCCCAGGCGGTAGTACCTCCCTGTTTGGTAGCTGCCTACTACCTATTACCTTCCTGGAACAAGTGTTAAAAGGTGCAGGACTAACTGTAACAACGATATCAGACTCTAGATTTATAAAACCTTTGCAGAGCTGACACCCTATTATAGGTGAAACAATGACTGTCTTGTAAAATTGCCAGATTCACTTCAGCACATCATTAACCTTGTCTTATATGTGTTACATCCAATTATATAGGTTATGAATATAATAAAGTGGAACTAATGCCACTCAAAATTTGTATTTTGTATTCATAATTATTTTTTTTACAAGAGTGCTTGCCTTTGTGCCTCTACTGTAATGTTGTGCAAGAGAGTTCAGATGTCCAACATTACTTTTGTAGAAGCTAAGATGTTTCAAAATTCAAAACAGGTATTAAAATTTGTTTATCTTGCGGATCAATATTTTGCAAAATAAAAGGGCTTGGTTCCCTGACTAGAAATACCCAGAAAACTGAGAGTAAAACCCATCAACAGCAGCTACACACCTTGTCCGGAGGAATCTGGTAAAAAATAGAACGATTTGAGCAAGATCTACAAAGACTCCCCAGATAATGATAACAAACATCGATGGTTCCCATAAAAAAACTAGCAAACCTCAATTTTTTTTAGGTTAACAAATTTATTAACAGAGCTTGGAGTACAGTTTGCCTATTCTGAGTAATTCAGTCAGGTCTTGACACTAAGGGTGGTATCACCCTCTCCCACACAGGACAGAGGTTCATACACAAAGAAATACATCATATTCATTGACAGTATATATAGGTTAGATTCATGTGGGTAATGTCACCGTTCACTGCCATGCAGGACAGAGGTTGGTACACAAAGAAATACATCATATGCATTGACAGTATATGGCCCAGGATGATAGGCTTCTGCATACAGTGGGGGAGGTGGGTGGGCATCCACATTGGTTGGGCACTCCCTTCCCTTCCACTTGACAGTGACAGCCGCTTGTCGAGTTTTCCCCCGGTAATGTCGACGTATACTGAGTATACTAGAATTAAAGTCACGCCCATCTTCAATGTCAGCGTTTAGGGGGAAATGTTTCACTAGGATGTGGCAACATTCATCAGCGTCTACTGGGGGGGAGGCATCAGGGCAAACCCATCAAAGCCAACAGTACTAAGTGTTTCATAGACCTCAGGAGTCTGACACTTGATAAAGTTCCGGTTCTTACCTTGTCGGAATTGAATGTTGAGACCGTGCTGTCTGCAGTTCTTCATCATCCAATTAAAGCGTTCCTCTACAGTTTTCAGGGAGTCCTTTTCAGAGATTAAGCTTATGGTTGGCAGATGGCAGGGTGTAAGGGTCCCAGCATTAGTGTTTCCACTCTGGCTAGTATTTACCATAGAAACATTACCGTCACTCTCATAATCACTGGGGTCTGACTCTCGAAGGGTGCTGGATTCAGTATGACCAGGCGAGTTGGTAATGTCATTCGTATCAGAGATGTCTGCGTCCATGAGAGAGCCTCTTCTGGGATTTTTATGTCAGTCAACCCCCCATGCTGGCAAAAACTTGCCGACTGAGGGGACCTTTGTGGGACGATCGGGAAGTCAAGAGCACCTATGGGCATGTCTCACACTGCAGGGGGGCTTTAAAGGGGACCGTGACACTAAAACCCTGCGACCAAGACACATAAGAAATGATCATAGCAATAACAAAGATTATTATCATTATTATCAAGCAAACGATTAGGATTATATCACATTGTAAACTGGGCTTAAGCCTAAGAAGATTTTTACAGAATCTGCACACCCCCTCACCAACAGTGACAGCTGTCAAGCACCAGTATCCCACAGGTGTAAAGTACGTAAGAGGAAGAGGAAAGTTTGTGACAAGGCATGGATGAGCATAGGGAATCAGGAGCTAAAACCCCAGCATCAGGAAGTTGGTTGCTATGGAATTACTGCAGAGTGAAGTCTGATGAACATTATGCTGGTCTGAGCTTAACAGCGTTTAGGACGGTGGTGAATGTGGTAAAGCATGAAGGCTGTTGCTGGTATTGCCCAAGCTGCATTATCAAAGTAAACGAGATGTTTGAAGATCACGGGGGAATGAGATACCTAGAGACAAAAATAGAGGAAGCTAACTCCATGTTGGGTGTATAACTGGAGCAAGTTGGGGAAGAGATCCTCGCGAAGACTGAGGAAATGAGAACAGAGCGGGGAAAGTAATTAAGAAGAGCTATGCTTAGGTTGCAGCAGGGTCATAGAAGGTGATGGAGAGTAATGCAGGATCCGAACAGGTCCTCCACCTGCTAGGGACTCTGCAGAAGTGTGTTAATGAGTTGACAACTAGTAGACCTACTGATATGGAAGAAGAGGAGAAACAGGAACATTCAGAGTGTAGGAACAACATACTAATAGTGCTTGGAGTCCTTGAGAGCCGTTCAGAGGAAGCTGAAACGAAGACAACACATAACAAGTTGAAATTTCAGAATATTTGTGATGAGGCGCTGAAATTATCAGCTCCCACTCAGGACGTGAGGAGGCTAGGGCAAAGGCAGGAGGATAAGCCCTGCCCCCTCAGTGAGTGAGGATAAGAAATAGGAAGTTATTCAGCATGCAAAAAACTTAGCAAAGAGCGATACATTTCGGGGTATATTCATAAACCCAGATCGCACGGTAATGCAGAGGGAACAGCACAAAAACTCCTAGAGTCCTTGAAGCAGTGGAAGGAGTCGATGAGGAGCTGGGACGGACGTACTTTAGTTATATACTCGTACAAGGAGCGAGTGATGAGAGCAAGAGTGCCAGCACAGAACCAGGGGACAACAGGACACCCGTCATCCGCTCTATCTCCCATCCAGGAGGAGGCGAGCGCCATGTAAACAGTGTCATCTCTGACCACGCCCCACAAACCACAAGGGATACAATAAACGAGGCAACTGCAGAATGGAAGGGGGCCAGAGTCAATACCAAGACCAGAGACATTACAGAGGACATTTTCCGACTTGAAAGTCACGTACAATCAAAGACAAAAGTCGTGTCGTGATTTTGTCCGAAGATTAAATATAACTCGTGAAACATTATGAGAGCCCTACCACAAGGCAGAGCGCACCAAAAGTTTAGCCCTTCGGCATATGTTTCACAAATTTCACGACACGACTTTTGTCTTTCATTGTACACTAATACTGACACGTTCCTCGACAAAAGAGCCGAGTTTGTAACACTTCTGAGGGTACATCAACCCGATATAGTAGGTGTTGTAGAACTGTTGTACAAACTCATCAGTGGGCCCCCAAATTTTTGCAAGCCTTATACAACTTCTTCAGCCTCCACATATAGATGGGATCACTTGAAAGCTGCACTACCTGCAACAGGGTGCTCCGTTGTTTCCCTTTTCCCGTGTGATTTTATCAAGATTTATCTTGTCCACGTTTTCATTGTGGATCTACATGATATATATATATATATATATATATATATATATATATATATATATATATATATATATATATATATATATATATATATATATATATATATGTGTGTGTGAAAAAAAATATATATATATATATATATATATATATATATATATATATATATATATATATATATATATATATATATATATATATATATATATATATATATATATATATGTGTGTGTGTGTGTGTGTGTGTGTATATTCCGGCTTTGGGAACAATTTCTGAAAATTTCAATTCCAGCTATTGGAGAGTTCCGGGTTTTTGGAATTCTGGCTAACGGAGATATTACTGCATCAACAAAAAATACCATATTACCAAATCAGCAAAAAAAAGCTCAATGAAAGTTTAACACAGTCGCCATTTGCATACACTCCCAGTTTCATCATACGCCCCTCCCTTACACTCTGGGACCGTCTTCCCCTCCCTCACTGAGCCAGCTAACTCCTGTGCAAAATTTTTATTCCTTTACGTGTTTGCCCTTAGGACAATTATTTCTTTGACTTTTTCACAATACGTAGGCTGGTGAGTGTATGTAACTGAGTAAAAATAAATGAAGTTACGTGTATCTATACGAAATACGAGTTGAAAAACAACCATAACACCTAACAGCTTGGACCAGTAGCCTGGTGGTTACAGTGACAGGTTTAACCTGGCTTCAATGCCATGATTAATCACTATTACCGGGTAAGCACTATTATATCAGAAAACACTAATAATAACAATAAATCCAGTGAAATATGGCAGGAGGGAGAGTTACAACTGCAGACATTGCTCTAATTAGTGGTTACTCACTCGCTCCCAGGCTCCTGTTGCCAGGTGTACGATCGAAATACTTATTTTTTTATGGATTAACCCACCAGGGCACAGGTCAATGACCCACATAATAATTAACAAAAAAAAATAACAAAATTCTAAAAATATATAAAAAAAATATAATAATAATAATAATAATAATAATAATAATAATAATAATAATAATATTATTATTATTATTAATAATAATAATAATAATTATTTTATTATTATAATACAGGCTGCCCTTCAAATTTGCCGATTTTCAATTCGCGGATGACACTGTAGGGGTATCGAGATATTAATGTTGTCTAGCACTCAGGATGGAAGGAAACTCTAATGTGGTTTTCTTGTATAATATAAGTTATATGATAGACAGTCTGGTGCTGGAGGTGCTGTGTGGTGAGCTGCTCAGTAAAGCGTTACGGTGAGTAGCGTGTTGAAGGAGAGTAGATGTGCAGGAGCTTCGTTAGAGAAGATGTTGCCTGTTGCTGGCCTCCTGGTTGAATAAATACTGAGCGTGGAGCTTGCTGGAGGAGGTGTTGCTTGTTCAGGAAGATGGGCAGAATGAGAGTTGGTTGGTGAGAGCTCGAAAGGACAGCTGGTGGTGTATGCTCGCTGGCGGGAGGCGAGGACCGCCAGGCAGAGGCGAAGGCAGCCAGGCAGCGGCAGGAGGAGGTGTTGCTTGTTCAAGAAGAATGGTCAGAATGAATCTCAATGGAGAGACAGAGCTTATATACCCAGCAACGCTGAGTCATGTTGGGAAAACCAGTCGCCCGGTTCTGGTTCGTTGCTAAGATACGGTAACATCTGGTTGGTTGCTAGGGAAGGCGGTAGCAGGTGGTGGCTGTGGCTACGCAGTTGTAGGCAGTTGTAGGGGAGACGTCCACTAATACTCCCCCTTCCTCCGTGTAGGAGACTTGTTGTCTGTAGAGTTGCTTAGCACATGTGAGGCAGGCCGGGCGGTGCGCCTCATGTGAGACAATGGCGATGGCGTGATGAGTCAGCTGAAACTCTAACTGTCTAGATACACACTATCTGTGGGAGAAGGGAGAAAAAGGGTGTGTGGAGGCGATGATGTTGTGCTTCCTCACGACAGGTACAGGGTCGTCAGATGCGCCTGCTGGGGTGTGTGTGGGCCTGGGTCAGGAGCAGGGGCTGCATCAGCAGAAAGCGGATTAGGCTCGTGACAGCAGCTGGGTCCACGACAGCAGCAGGGTGCAGGACATTAGCAGGAGTACCTGAGGGAGAAAAAGAGGTGTGTGGGTCTGGGTCAGCGTCTGGAGCAGGGCCGGTGTGCTGGGGTCGAGGATGTGGTGCTTGGGGCAGGAAGAGGGCGGTGTCTGCTTGAAGACTGGGGCGTGATCAGTGTCTCCTCCATCCTGTGTGAGTGCTAATCTCCGGAGTCACCATTGTAGGGGTATTGAGATATTAATGTTGTCTAGCACTCAGGATGGAAGGAAACTCTAATGTGGTTTTCTTGTATAATATAAGTTATATGATAGACAGTCTGGTGCTGGAGGTGCCGTTGGTGAGAGCTGCTCAGTAGAGACGTTGATTGATAGCGTGTTGAAGGAGATAGATGTGCAGGAGCCGTTAGAAGAAGATGTTGCCTGTTGCTGGCCTCAGGTTAAATGAATGCTGACAGCGTGGAGCTTGCTGGAGGAGGTGTTGCGTTCAGGAAGATGGGCAGAATGAGAGTTGGTTGGTGAGAGCTCAGAGAAGGACAGCTGGTGGGTCGCCATGCTCGTGGGGAGGCGAGGACCGCCAGGCAGGCGAGAGAAGAAGGCAGCCAGGCAGCGGCGGAGGAGGAGGTGTTACTTGTTGTAGAAGAATGGTCAGAATGAATCTCAATGGAGACAGAGCCTAATTACAGCAGCCGCTATGAGTCATGTTGGGAAAACCCGAGAAGTCGCCGGTTCCTAGTTTCGTTGCTAGGATACTGTAACATCTGGTTGGTTGCTAGGGAAGGCGGTAGCAGGTGGTGGCTGTGGCTACGCAGTTGTAGGAAGTTGTAGGGGAGACGTCCACTACAACACCCTGGATGTACCCTAGAATGTCTGAGGGTAATTTTAAAGTTGCTGGCATTTTCCCGGCCAGGACAAAGAGCCATTCATTCTAGAGACAGTAATTTCCTTTACCTGTATTGTGTATGTATGTGTATGTGTGTGTAGACACACACACACACTAAACACATACAAATAAATAATAATGGGCAAATCCTCTCACAAATAATCAGAAACAAATGTATTAAAAATGTTGAGTTTATCTTAAAGTTCACACCGTGCTTTATTAATGTAATGATTGTTTATCAGATCATAGCTTACAGCCCAGAGAAAATAAACATATAGTAGAACCGGATGCGCAGATGTACACCCACGTAAGTTGACACACCCTTCGTAATTAAAGTGAATTAAGACCTGACCCAGCAGAGGTCACAGTCACAATGAACCAGAGTTCTCACCTCCGCATGATTAGTCAAACCGGCGACATGACCGTGTTTCTCAAGAAACTACCCTCCAGCCCGCACCACACACCTGATCAAACACAGCTGTCTTGACACACCCAGATTAGTGTTAATTAGTGACGACATCTGCCGGCCTGAACCACCAATATAAGGAGCCGACAGCTCCTTCCCACAGACAGACAGGGAGAGTCAGAACACAGAGGCAGACGGAGTCAAGCTTGTCACTAGTCGAGGTCGGGAGGGGGACTTCCTCCAAAAACGAGTCCCCAGATAGCAGAGTCTCCCACAGGAGACAGAGTCCAGCACCCACTGGGACCACTCTCTTCAGCAGCACCTACAGACAGATTCCCCAGCCACTGGGCCTCCCTCAGGTCACGTGAGTCATTGTCAGAGCGATCCATAGGGTGAGTTACGTACAGTGGGAAGTGTATCCATTTCATGTTTGTGTCCGAGTCATTGTCTAGTAACGTCAATACAGTGATCTATTAATGTGTTCATGTCAGTGAATTAACTAATAAATAGCTGTACAGTGAACCCCAAGATCGGACTAAAAGGAGGGACCACCTGTCCAGAAAAGCCGATAGCCCGGATTTTCCAGCGAATAATAAATAATATAAGAAACACCAGAAATACAGTACTAAGGTAGTGATAAACAAATTACCGTATATAAACCAGGCATTTACCTATGATAACATAATAAGAAACATTGTATCATTACTAGAGTGAATGAAATAATATTCCCACAAACAAAAATTGTCAACTCTGTTTGTTTCCCACCTCCTAGGGCAACTGTGTCCAAGTAACTGATGGGTCAAGCAGCGCCCACAGGCCTAAAATATTCTTTACTCTGGTTTGGGAATGTTTCTTAGGGAAACTTCTAGGAGGCTTCTTAGCCCAGAAACCCACATTTTTTTAATGGATCTTCCAAAATTCGGATTTCCCGGTCCGGATCTTGAGGTTTACTGTATATGTACTTAGAATTGGTGTTTAGAAATTTTTCCCTATGAATACATTACCAAGTTAAATAACTAATCGGCCACGCTATCAGCTTTCCTCACTTTACAATCCCCCTACTATAAATTCTACCTATACTTTCTATCCGAGTTCACCCTCATTACATTAATTACAAAGCACAGAGTGGACTTGAGGGAAGATTCACCATTTTTAATACATTTGTTTCTGATTATTTGTTTGAGGATTTTCCCATTATTATTTATTTGTATGTGCTTTTGTGTGTGTCTACACACACACACACACACATATATAGAGCTCCTCCCCGACTTACAACAGAGTTAGGGACCCAAATCCAGGTCGTAAGTCGAAATGGTCGTAAGCTCAGCAGGTAGTAGGTAGTAGGCAGCTACCAAACAGGGAGGTACTACCGCCTGGGAAGATATTGGAAGCATAATGTGTTGTCTAATGGTAGACCCTGCTGCCATATACCTTATTGTGACCAAGTCCCAGGTTACTGATCTGACTTGCTGCCCCATTTACACACAATTGCAGGGTCTCAATTGTTTCTCTTACTATTGACAACACAACATACTGTACATTTAGCGTTTCTCACTATTGATTATTATTATTTTTTTTATTATCATTATTAGTGTTGTTATTATTATTATTGTTATTATTATTTTATTTTACTTTTTATTATAAATTTTATTCACTATGAAGTACTGTACTGTATTATTACTATTACATTTTCAACCCCCGGGCCCCAATGTGGATCAGTGACCTGTGCCCGGGTGGGCTAATCCCTTAAAACAAAAATCGAAAATGATTAAATAATACATAGAAAATCTAAAATGAGTCTCTTTTTCTTCTCAGCACCACAAAACTCTCACTTTTAAGCTTGCCAGCCATTTTAAAGTGAATTAAAACGAAATTTTCTGTGTACTGACGTTGGGACTCGAAAATAACTAATTTGACAAAATTTTGGCCCGACTGAGGTAGGTCGTAAGTCGGGGAGTAGCTGTATACAATGAGTAAAAAATAATTGACCTAAGGGCAAACACATTTTAAGAACCTAACCCCCACAAATTTAAAGGGCATGCTGTAATAATAATAATAATGATAATAATAATAATGATAATAATAATAAAATAATAATAATAAAAATAATAATAATAATAATAATAATAATAATAATAATAATAATAATAATAATAATAAATAAAAAATATAAATAACAGATCAAGAGTGAGAAACGATATACCCCTGTATGTATGTTGTGTTGTCAAAGTAAGAGAAACAAATAAAAAAAACCTGCAATTGTGTGTAAATGAGGCAGAAAGTCAGATCAGCAACCTGGGACTTGGTCAAAATTTAATGATGCCATATAGCAGCAGGGTCGACCATGATAACATAACATAATAACATAATAACATAGTAAGAAACATTGTATCATTACTAGAGTGAATGAACTAATATTCCCACAAACAACAAATGATAACTTGAGCAGCTGTGTCCCACTCACTGACGCCTTGGTTCCTTGAAATTTTGGCTCAAGGCGGACATGTCCTCTGAGTACAAATTTTTTCCTACTTTTTTTTTTTTTTTTAATATTTTCTGGCAAATAATTTTGTCCAGCTTAAGCGATATCCATCTTAGCGGGGCCACCTTAATGAGGTTTTACTGTACAGGTATTAAAAATAATTAAAAGGCATCTCAAAACTACTGAGGCACTTACCAGCATAGACCTTTCTAATTCCTACCTTTACACCTCAGTATTGTAGCACAGACTTTGCAGAAGATGTCAACACAATAAATCAATAAATAAATAAATAAATAAATAAATAAAATAAAGAAAATTTATTATTTTATAATATGCAATGAAAAGTACAGTAAAATGGGTTGATAGCAATTTGGCCAAGCTGTAAAGATGAGTGGCAAACAAATGGGTTTGGACTGAGAAGAGCAGTACAACTGAAGAGTACAGTACTGTACAGTAAGAAAGCCTACAATTATGAGTGATGGTGTCAGAGATGCAGTAATTATTGACATTAACTCATGACTCAGTTTATTTTTGGTAGCCAAAGAAGGCAACCTTCAAGCCACTCGATACCTTGAACGGTTCTGAACATGTTTGGTGAAGACTTGTTGGCAGCAAATGCATTATTCACTTCAATAATTCTTCCTGAAACTGAACTATTATGCCCCAGGGCAACTGGTGAGCTCTGCTAGGGTGTTCAGTGAGCTGGGATCAGTGGTTATATATGTATGCCTGTACTGTTCTATACACTATGAAGTCATCTGGGATAACTATTGCCTTGCTGTTTGATATAATAACAATCTGCCATCTTTACTCATACTAAAAAGTATACTGAACTGTGTATGAGACACTGGATTTCTTATTGAACAAATTTCTATTAAATTTTAAAATAACAACAACAATATTTGTGAATAAATAATTTCCTCTGTCAGTCAAAACTTTAATAAAAAATTTAAATTGGTAAATATTAGCATATTTTTACACAGAAAACTGCACTTGTGAAACATTACACAGTACCAAATATTGTATACAATATCATATATTATACAGTACCATACTTTACACAGAATCATATATTATACAGTACCATACTTTACAGAATCATATATTATACAGTACCATACTTTACACAGAATCATATATTATACAGTACCATACTTTACACAGAATCATATATTATACAGTACCATACTTTACACAGAATCATATATTATACAGTACCATACTTTACACACAATCATATATTATACAGTACCATACTTTACACAGAATCATATATTATACAGTACCATACTTTACACAGAATCATATATTATACAGTATCATTTACTGTATATTATACAGTATCATATATCATGTTCAACATCAGTGACACATTACATCCTGGCCACTATATACTAGTTTAATAGGAACAACATAGAGCTCGAGCACTGAGATGTTCTTCATCACTTATAAACTCAAGGAATTAGACAGTCTTACATGTGCTGACTCTCAACATATGTAAAGTACAGTAAACCACTGCAGCAATAAATCATTTGTATTTTTGCTATATGATGATGTGATCTAATTAAATATGTGACAGAATTAAGTCATACTGCTTTTCTGTTTACTACAACAGTAAGTTTTTCTAATTTGAATCTTCTAATTTTGTTAACAGCTCAAATAATTTGGGTTACATGAAATGACGGTCTGTTTGTGCTGTACTGTACATTACTTTAATGACCTAAGCAATAACTTATCAACAAAACAACAAAATATGCTCAAAAAAGTCTACAGATGAACATTATTATGTACTGTACATAAAAGGTATCTTCATATGTATTTTACAAACAAGTTTGATCACAAAATAATCTAAAAGAGAAAGTATAAGTACTGTACTTGTAAAGTTATTAACATTATGTATTCAAGAAAAACAATATTATATTGTAACTACATAATTCACATTCATGACATTGTACATTAAAAATATACTGTACTGTATTGGCAGTTAATTTCAAAATTCATATTTCCCTTACATTTTCTCCTACTGTATATGATATACTGTACTGAACTTTCCGTTCCCAAGATGTTGACAGCTGCCTTTCCATCACCCACATTAACATTCTGTTATCTTTGTCTTCTATGTAACTCCTGACACAAATCACAAATACAGTGGAATATTGAAAATATATTAGTACATTCCATAAACAGTAAACTCCTATTTTCTCTGAGAATGGGAAAATATCCTAACCTCAGAATGCCTGGTCATAATACTGTATCCAGTGTTGGTCTGGTAGTGTGGCTGTCTGATGCCACTCACCCAATGTTTACATTTCCTGAGGTGGTGGTGTTGGCAAGTTTCTGCTCATTTTATCGGCCAATTCACAGTTTTTGTGTAGTGATGCAAAAGTAAACATATTAAGCTCAATCTCTTGAATAAAGGTAAAATATTACAGAAACTTGATAAAAGTGTGGCAGTGAATGACCTCCATGAGGAGTAATGGTGTTGGTTTATCTAGCATTTATGACCTAAGGAAGTAGTAAACATATAAATACTTAACATTTATATTTCAAGGTACTGTACTTATACCTTTACAAATAAAATCACATTAATAACCCATAAGAACTACAGTATATTAGGTATATAAAACACCTTTAGTAAAGTTATATAATGTTAGGTGAGCTTTCTGGTACCTTCTACACTTTAGGATTCTAAAACCTGACAATTTCCAAATTCTGACAACTGCTTGGTCCCAATTGTGTTGGACTTTTTATGTTTCACTGTATGAATATAATGAAGACTCCTCATTTAACTTGATATTTTGTTCTTGGATGATTTGATTATGACCAACTGTGTACAGTATTAATCATCAATGGAAAAAAAAATTATGTTCTTTATTGGCCAATTATGGGAACTATTCAATATTAAAGCCCTAATACTGCACAGGATATTGCAAAAATAAAATTAAAATAACAATAATGTGTACTGTAAAGACCATTTTTCTTATACTTCCTACCACAACTATGAGTGAGCAAAAAGGTACTGGGTAAGTGGATATGCCAGGTAAGGGTGAGTAAACAACCAGGTAAGGGTGAGTAAACAACCAGCTGGATGGGCACACGCACGCACGCACGCACGCATGCACACACACACACACACATACTACTACTACTACTACTTTACTGTCACTTGGAATCGAGTATGACGATCATCCAGCTATGATAGAATGGTATAAAATATTATTATTTATGTCACCTAGGTTGAGTTTTGAGGCGACTAACGAGGCCAATACGGGACCAGCAGGGACGTTCACATTCGTTGCACTTGTGGAGGGCTACATCTAGTGCGGGAGGGACGGTGGCAGCGACTTTCCGGCGTTGGCATTTGTCTACCTCAGTTTGCAGTCGGGCTAACTCGTAAGTACTGACTCCTTCTCGTGTGGTGCTCCTCCAAGTGTTACAATGTGGAGTAATCAACTCCCAGGTGAGGGGGTCAATCTGGCACTTTTTCAGGTTTGTCTTGAGAATATCCTTATACTGTACATTTTCAGTTGCCCGCCGGCGTTACGTTTACTATTCGTTAGGTGACTGTAAAGTAGCTGTTTTTGCAGTCTACTGTCGTCCATGCAGGTAGCATGGCCAGTCCAGCGTAGTTGTTCATGGATAATGGTAGCCTCGACGCTCCTACGGTTGGTGTCAGCAAGAATACTGGTACGAGGTGTGATCCAAAAGTTCCCGGACTGGCTTCATTGGAGGACCACTGTGATGCCGTGCTTCGCCAGAACATCATTCACAGTGAGGACAGTGTGCGCAGGTGCATTTTCCTGGTGAAGGAGCCAATTGCCAGTTGTCAGTCAGAATTTGGTTAACATTTCCATATGAAAGGTCCAACCGCTTTAAATGGACAAGTTGGTAATTTTTCTGGACATTTTCATCACTTCTTTCAGTGGAAAGCCACCCAAAACAAAGCTCATTTTCAAAGGAGGTGCACCCTTCTTTGAAGAGCTTGTGCCCCTTGAAAACTTGAGCCCTGGACATTGCTTCATCTTTGTAGGCTTTCTTGATCATTTCATGGGTTTCTGCACCAATGTTTCCTAGTCTGAAGCAAAATCTGATGGCACAGCATTGCTCGATACTTACCTCCATGTTGAGGATTGAGTGGCGACTGACTCAAATTAGCAGATGGGCTGGTACACACACTCGCACAAAGTTGCACAATGGCCGGTTGGTGACACAGATTCCCGCCAAATCGACGCAGTAAATAACTTATACCCAAGGTGAGTAACTGCTGATGATTTGAATTCGATATCTGCTAAGAGAAAGGTTTTATGAAGTCAGTCCGGGAGCTTTTGGATCACACCTCGTATTTGTTCTCTTGTCTACCCAGCAAACACGGAGGATAGAACGTAGACTACGTTGGTGAAAGTTTTCAAGTGCCTTGAGGTGCCTCCTGTATGTAACCCATGCCTTACTGCCATATAGCAGGGTGGGGTTGGACCACTGCTCGATATACAGTACGTGCAACTTTGTAGATAATTTCAGTTCCTGCAGCTGAAGGCACGGTTTCGGAGTCTGTCAAAGGCATGAGATGCACATCTGATCCGATGCTGAATCTCTTCATCGATGCCCACTGTGGTGGACAGGTGGGAGCCGAGATACCGAAAGTGGGTAACATTAGAGAGGTTAGTACCGTTAACCCTCTCAGTCTCGCACGACGCCATTGTGGCGGGAACACAAAAGGCAAAAAAACTTGCACTCAGCCCCGCAATGTCAATGTGCTATATTTTCAATTAACTCAAAAATTATTCAGTGAAACTGACTGAACTATGGACGCCATTTGACAGACGTCGTTTTTTTCTTGCGTGGGCCTTATCACCTTCCCCAAGACGGTCTTGACCATCGAGTGCGTGGCAAAGCAGCATGAAACCAGTGTCGCTCTGACCATCTGAGTGAGAGGAGGGTGCGCCACTCGGCCCTTTAATTATTCCATGAGTTTTTGTGTTATATTATTTTTCCTTAGGTCCACCACCGATTTTCCGGCACCCTTGGTTCCAAAGCCTTGCCAAATTATCCGTTTTGCCAGACCAACCGAGGTCAGGTAATAATAATTCAACAATACACCTCTGACCCTCTAATTATACACCTCCTGTGTCTCTAAAGCACCATGGACTGTTAAAAACTTAAAATTAAATAAATATGAAACGTAAATTAAATGTGAAAAAATATAATTTTGAGCAACATTACTGTACACACTTTGTACTCAAACGTACTACACTAAACTAAAAAAATTATCTCTTGTGCAAACTATGTGATGTTTACAGTCAAATTAATCATTATCTCACAAGGAATCCAGAAATACAATTATATTCTGCTAAGTCTAGTCAGCTACATTTTATAAGATAAAAACGTTAAGCCTAAAACTACCTTCACCCTGGCTGGGAGGGAGGGAGGGAAGTTAAGTGCCTTCTCATAATTTTGTCCAGACTAAAGGAGGTTGCCGGACCATCAGTTCCCGGATAATCGGTGGTGTACCTGTACCACAATATTCTACATGCCTTGGTCTTTATTTTGGTATATCGCACATATCAGTGAACACCATAATACAGTACAAGCAAAATGTGAATGGCTTAAATTTCTAGAATTTTAAATTGTTTATGGTTTCATACAATTTTTCAGACAATTTTATGCTTGAAGAGACCCCATTACAATTAATAAAACAATTCCATGAGCCCTAATTTTTTTTTTCCAGCAAAAACTTCCGAGGGTGAGCGTAAGTTTTCATACACGTATGTGTCTCAGGCTACGAGACTGAGAGAGTTAAGCTGGATGGATGGTGGAGGTGTCTGAACCAGGGGCAGGATGAAAGAGAATCTGAGTCTTACGTACATTCACCTCAAGGCCGAAGTGTGCACACGCATCTGTGTAGGTGTACAGGATCTCCTGACGGTCATGTTCAGTGTGAGCGACAAGGGTGAGGTCGTCTGCATATTGCAGTCCAGTAATGGAAGCTGCTGACACCTTTGTTTCTGCCTGGAGTCATCTTATGTTGAAAAGACCCTTCATACGGTAATTGATGTCCATCCTGCCGGCTAAATTGGCACTGGCACAAGTAAGGAAGGCAGCCAAGAAAATGGAAAAGAAAGTTGGTGCCAGTACGCACCCTGTTTGGATGGGGAAGAACTCTTGACTGGGTGCCGTTGTGCAGGACATTGCCGTTCATGTCATCGTGGAGTTGCCTCACAATGGCGATGAATTTTGGTGGGCAGCCAAAACAGCTGAGGGTCCACCAGAGGGCTTCCCTGTTGACCGAGTCAAAGGCCTTGATTAGGTCGATAAAAGCTATGTACAGGTCATGACGCTGTTCTCTGCACTTTTCCTGTATCTGACGGGCAGCAAAGATCATGTCAGTGGTGCCACGTGATGTTCTAAAACCGCATTGAGATTCTGGGAGGAAGTTTTCCGCCTCGGAAAGGAGTCTGTTTCAGAGGACTCGGGCGATAATCTTGCCAGCTACAGACAGCAGCGAGATCCCGCAGTAGTTACAACAGTCTGACCGGTCTCCCTCGTTCTCATAAATATTGACAATGGAAGCGTCTTTAAGAGCTTGGGGGATTTCCGCCTTTTCCCATATATTCTCCAGGAGAGAGTGGAGACAGCTGGAAAGCAGAGGTCCTCCTGCTTTATACACCTCGGCTGGGATTCCATCAGGCCCTGAGGCTTTGTTATTTTTCATCTGTTTGATGGCAGTAGCTACCTCATCCAGAGATGGAGGATAACTGAGGTGGGTCAGCTCTGGTTGCTGAGGGACCTGCTCTTTCCAGCGCTGAAGGAGGCCTTCATCGTCTTTAATTATGGAGTTACCGTCAGATGAGCGGAGGGGAGCTGCGCATCTTGTGCTGATCTGCAAATTTTTGTGTTTCACATGCTTTATTTTCAAACCAGTCGTTCTTTAGATTGCGAAGTTCCCGCTGGGCTGCCGCTTTCTTCTTGCGGAAGGTATCAGCTTTGGTCTGAGACTGAGGGTTGCTCTGCCAGTCAGTTAATGCAGCACGTTTATCATTGATGAGTACATTGATTGCCGGGTCATTTTCATCAAACCAGTTCTAGTCATACACAATAGTAGTGTACAGTATTATCAGTGACTCTATCAATGCAACCACTCTTCATCTGTCCCCAATGCACTTGCCATACATCCTATGGGGGTGAGTATGATACTGTGTGTGTGGGGATGTATGGATGGGTGAGTGTGAGTGTATGTATGAAGGGGTGTATGAATGGGTGGGTGTGAGTGTATGCATGAAGGGGTGTATGAATGGGTGGGTGCGAGTGTATGTATGAAGGGGTGTATGAATGGGTGGGTTGTGAGTGTATGTATGAAGGGGTGGGTTGTGAGTGTACGAGTATGTGTGGGAGGGTTTATGGGTTGGTGGGTGAGAAGCGTTACCCTGGAGTAAGGCAGCAGTTATTAGTAAGGTTATGGTAGAGAACCTAACTCAGGAGAGCTGACAATTCATTATGTAAGAAATTAGGTTGACTATCCACATCGTGAGCTCAGCAGGACTGCATCACACTGTGGAAGTTGGCAATTCTGCTCCTGTGAATTGTGTGCATTCTGGGATGTTAAGTGAGCATCATCTCTTAAAAGGACAGTTCACTAGTTAAGGTCAAATCTCAGTGGTAATTTTGATATAATTTTTGGTAATTTGTACATGCAATGGTGGTTTGGTCTGTTGTGTAGTGGAGCAAGAGGCTGTGTGAACATATCTAGTTTTTATCAATGTTTTTTCTTCATGTAATTTTGTAATTAGGCACATTCTTACATCTTCAATTATGAGGAACATTCACTACACAAATGTCTAAGAATCTGTACTTGGACTAACCACAGGTAACATTATCTTTCAGCTCATCATGAATACTTTCTGGAATCATTCATGGCTTATGTCTGGCACACTCGGCTTCACGTTTCCACCACTAACATATTTGGCTATACAGGTTGTACCTCTCTAGTCCGGCAACCTCGGGACCTGACCGGTGCCGGACCATGGAAATTCACCCTTTTCCTGGATAGATAGTGACTTGTGCTTATGCCTGGAAGCACTAGCACCACTTTCTCTGTGTCATGGTCTCTTTGAAGACATATTGAAGGGTTAAATGTCGTATAGTAGCTTCTCAAATTTCGCGAGTTTGTAATTCTTAACGTATTTTATTGGAACACAAAAAAATAAATAAATAAAAATTTTGACGGCGGAAACTTGAATTTCGACGGGTTTGAACGGCCCGCCAACGTGCAGACGACGTGCATAATCGTGTAAACAGCGTCATTTCTCTTATGTACAAAAGATTCATTATTGTTTATTACTGAATGTCTTTTTTATTGAATTAATGTTTATATGTGCAAAATGAGCAATACAATTCATTAATAATACGTAGAAAATTAAAACACACGAGGAAATGACACAGCATTGTTTTCGTTGATTACAAAACCAGTGACTGACTGGTTCTACATATAAAACTGAAGAAAATAAGACCTTGGGTGTAGCTGTAGTAAAATTAATATGGTTGTTTTAAGTAATGTTATTTAATGTTAATAAATGGAACAATAGAAGTAGCTAACGATAATGGTAAAGAAAAAGAGAGATCGCATATGTAAGTGCGCATGCGCACTCGTGAAAACATATCGTCATTACTTTACATAAGAATATGAAAGCAACACTTATTTACTGTTCATATATATTTTAATTAATGTTTCTGAATTTGTTTTTATTGAATTAATGTACGTGTGTGCAAAATTAACAATACAATTTATTAATAATAAGTGGAATATTAGAGGAGATGAGACCGCTGCCAGCATTGTTTATGTTAAAGCTTACGAAACCAGTGACATTGGTTCTACATATAAAACTGAAGAAAATAAGACCCTGAGTTTAGCTGTAGTAAAATTAATGTAAAAAATGAATATGGTTGCTTGAAGTACCTGTAATGATATTTAATGTTAATAAATGGAACAATGTAAGTAGCTAACCATTAATGGTAAAAAAAAGTGAGACTGCTCGTATGTAAGTGCGCACATGTGAAAATACATCGTCATTACTCTACATAAGAATATGAAAGCAACACTTATTTACTGCTCATATATATTAAAGGGTTAAATGTTGTACTCTGTATAGACAAGCAGAGAGAGAGAGAGCAGCCGAACTGCCGTATGTAAACAAACCTTAATTTCTCGCGGCTTTGTTGTTGTTTTTTTTATGGGGATTAGCCCACCCGGGCATAGGTCACTGACCCACATTGGGGCCTGAGGGGCAAAAATTTAATACTCCTGTAATAATAATAATAATAATTCAGATAAGTAAAAAAAAAAAAAAAACTGCCTATCTACCTATTGGACAAACTAAAATCGTTCCGGACCACGGGAGTTTCCGGACCACAGAATGCCGGACTAGAGAGGTACAACCTGTACTTAAATTCTTAATAATTACTATTTTTAATTACTGTATTTGATACTGAAAATGTATTTAAAATTTGAGATGAGATGCTATGATTATGTGACCATGGCCAAACAGGCAGCCATGGCCAAAACACCCATATCTGAGTGAGTGCTCACCCCTCAGTTGGCCTACCACAGCCCACAATATTTTGAGCATCTCACTATGATATAATTATACCTGTGCATTTCCTCACTAGTTAGTCAGAAATTAGTGATCTGAGATACTCACGGTCATGATACTCTGGGGGTTTACTACACTTAATTATGTATTTTTATTTTTTTCCCCACAGATTAGGGTACTGTACTGTACAGTATTTCAGATATGAATAATTTAATGAGCTTGGTAGTACTGTACAGTACTGGCAACATCCACCTGGATTAAAATAATTATCCAAACTCATTTTACCATACACATATAACCTACACTGTTAAAGCATGCATAAAATCAAGTCTACTGTATTATCATATATTATAAGAAAATCTGAGATATAAGGGAAAAGCTAAAACAGCTCTGTGTATCACCTACAACAGCTGTGTGCATCACCTACAACAGCTGTGTGCATCACCTACAACAGCTGTGTATCACATACAGCAGCTCTGTGTATCACATATAACAGATCGGTTTATCACCTACAACAGTTGTGTGTATCACATGCAGCAGCTCTGTGTATCACCTACAACAGCTGTGTGCATCACCTACAACAGCTGTGTGCATCACCTACAACAGCTGTGTATCACATACAACAAACTAAAAGCACAGCCAGGGAATTAAGGACTATCTCAACAAAAACCACCCTTGTTAGTAATGTATCTAAAGCCTAAAATTGCCTATAACAAATAAATAATAGCAATTACAGTAATTTAGGACTGCATGGAATGTGAAAGAGATATCAGCATGATTGGTCAATAAAGATAATATGCGTGTTTATAATAACAACTCATAGTATGTTATCTGAGTGTGACACTGAAGTTGATAACACTTGGTACTTTTATATGGAAATAAAGTGAAGTGTGACACTAAGTTTGTTAGCTTAATGACTAAAGGCAGTGTAGAGTTGTTGAGCGCGTGTGTGTGTGTATGCAGCATTCATAATATATATATATATATATATATATAAATATATATATATATATATATATATATATATATATATATATATATATATATATATATATACACAGTCATATACTGTTAACGCCCAACCGAACGTCCGATCGTGATATACGCCCATGCCCCAAAGCACTTCCGTGACGCCTGCATGACCACCACTCCACGACCCCCTGATGGAGACACGATGATCCTTCCCATACTGGCCAGATATTATGTGTTAAAGGAATATCCTTCCTTAGGCTTTAGTAAGCATTTGCCTTCAGGTGTAATGTTAACCTATATCTATTGAGGATAAAATCTTTTACCTACAAATTGACAATAACACATTTGCTGTAATCAGACATATCTAGTTGTCTCAACAATTGCAACCCCAGTTGCAATTGGGGTTGCAATTTCAAATTCTGTGTCATTACTAAGGAATAACGAAGTCTCTGGTGCACTGCACTCTAAGATTAAGAGAAAACGGACTCAGGCGTCCTCAAGTGAGAGAAAATGGACTCCTATGATGGGGGACACAAGCACTCACACGTGCCACTTATACTGACAGACTTGACACTCACTTACTTGACAAGTTTTACCAACCATTATTTGTGTACGTTATCTAGTGAATTTAGTCAATATTGTACAGTACAAGTACACTTCAATACAGTGGTCCCTCGGTTAACAATGGAACAAACCTGTACTGTACATGTACTAAATGATTACGGTTCTTAAATTGTTATGTCTATTGCAAATATATATTGTTTATATAAGTATTAAAATAAATCACTATCTTACAAGAATCCCAGCAATGTAAGTTATATTCACCCAGGTCGTTTGGGTGGCAAATTACGAGAAGAGCTTAGTCACTCTTAAGTAATGATAAATAAACAGGCAGGCCTTCAGCGCCAACTGTCAAATGTTAGCTCAAATAAATAAACAAACACCAGACACTCTGTCACCTCACCCCCCCCCCATTCCCTCCCTCCTTGTGTTCCCAGACAAGAGATTGGTGATTTCTTTACATATATTTTATATAATATCTCAGACTAGAGTTAGGATAATATAATTTGCATTGCGGAAATACTTGCAAGACAGGGATTAATTTGAATATAAAAGTCATATATTTTGCTCGAGATAAAAATTGTAGTACATTAGTGTACAATACTGTAGTACATTTTATAATACAGTAAAATTCAAAAAATCCAGATGCCAGAAATCCGGACCACCCGAGAATCCGGACTTTTCGAAAACTCACTTTTTTTTTTTTAATTAGCGGGCTTTTGTGTGTATGTGCGCATGCGTGAGCGCCACAGCAACAACAAACGACCACGCGGTGGCCACTTTAAAACGAGCAATCAAACTGTGACAACGTACAGTTAACCCTCACTTTACGCGGTCCCACATTCCGCGTTTCCACGTTTACGCGGTGCCCTGCCGGAACCCAGGATGCTCACATTCCGCGGTGCGTGTACCCCTTTACGCGGAGAGCGGCTGGCGAGCCGCGCCATTTTTGGATCCAAACCTCCCGCCATCCGCCATGTTGTGTAAGCTGCGCGAACATGGTGCGCACAAGGTCGCCCAGTCATCAAAACATTACCAGTTCTTCACCCACCACAGCCGGCCCAAGTCAGTGATAGTGATAATTATGGTGAGGATATGGACTTATATGGACTTTGGGGAGTTTGACAAAGAGGCCCTGCAAGCCTCTGTGGTGGATAGTGATACAATTGATACAAGTGACACAGGTGAGGGCCAATAATCTGCCCTCTGCCTCGGAACCAACCGCCCATCCCCGTGTGCCCAGCCATTTTTTCTACTAATGTAAGTGTTAAAAACCTAATATTATTGATATTTCTCTTAATTATTAATTGTGTGTGCATACCATCATAAAGTTAAGATAATATTTTTACTACAACATAGTTGTGTGTCGTCAAAAAGTGGAGTTTGGGGATCGGCCTGGACTCCATTTCAATTAATCCCATATGTTATGTTATTCACTTTACGCGGGACCCTCCGGGTTACATTAACCGCGTAAAGTGAGGGTTAACTGTATGTAATTTTGAGTCCTACTCTTTCCATTAACAGAGTACTGTACAAGCCCATAATAATGGCTCCTAAAGTAGATAAACTTCGTTGTGTGAAGAGAAAGAACACGTTGAAATTGAGTGACAAACTTGAAATAATTAAGAAACTAGAACGTGGTGGGAGCAATACTGTTCTAATGGAAACATACGACATTGGAAAGTCTACAATTTGATATAAAAAAGGCAAAGAATAAAATTCTAGAATTCACAGCTTTTTCCTTAAAACTGCTCGTTTTGATGAATGAAGCATCTTATATTTGCTAATGAATAAACTATCAAAATGTACCTGTTCATCTCTTTCTTTATTCCTCCTTAAATTTGAATTTTAAAAGTACTGCCTGAGAATCCGGAAAATCCGAAAATCCGGACAGACCCAATCCCCAAGCAGTCCGGATTTTTGGACTTCTACTATACAGGTATAAAGTTTTTCAACTGTATTTTTGGGTAGACTTACATAAATTTCTTCATTTATTTTCATCCATTTACATGCACACACCATACTAAAAGAAACGTAAAAGAAATACATGACTTTACTGCAAGGTGGAGTGTACATGTACTAATTTGATTACGGTACTAAAATTGTTATGTCTAGTGCGAATTATAGGTTGTTTATATTTAAATAAATCAACATCTTACAAGAATCCCAGCAATGTAAATTATATTCACCCAGGTCATTTCACTGGTTTTTTATAAGAGAGAAGCTTAGTCACTTAAGAACTGATAAATATACACGCATTAGACCTGGGCCTGTGCCAACTGTCAAACCGCTCCCCTCCCCCCACGCCCCCTCGCTCGCTCCCACCCTCTCTCTCCCCCATCTGCCCGGCGTTGCTGGAATCCTTGTAAAACAGTGAATAATTTTAATATAAATGTCATGTATTTTGCACAAGAGATAAAAATTAATCACCTGTATCACATTACAGTAGTGATTTATGAGTAAAAGTGTATATGTACGTATATAGTATTCTACATACACGTAAGTATAAATACAAAGTTTATGTGATGATCGGACAACGTCTATTTCGGTTAACGTCACGTTTCCGAGAGCATATCTAGGACGTTAACCGGAGCATGACTGTATAGTCTGGATTTACGCGGTTTTTGTTTACTCGTTTGGTCATTTACGCGGCACCTTGCCAGAATGAAATTTTTTAATTACGCTGTAAATGTCATCATTTACGCGGGTGAAATATAATTTGTTTATTTACTGAAAATATTTGTTTTTAGCTCATAAAATTCATATAAATTACCCAGCCAGAATATAATTTACATTGCTGGAATTCTTATAAGATGGTGATTATTTTAAATATAAACATCCTAAAATTTGCATTAGACATACAAATTTTAGATTAATTTAAGAATTTTATTAGAAAGACCAAAATTTGTTATCTTTTGTGCAAAATATATGACGTTTATATTCAAAATATTCCCTGTCTTGGAAGGAATCCAGCAATGTCAATTATATTATCCTAACTTTAGTCTGAGGTATTATTTATTACTAAACCTGTAAGCCTACTGTTTTTCCCCAAACATTTCTCTGGTAGGGAGAGAAGGTGGGGGGTACGGAGGGAGGGAGGGAGGGACCCAGCGAGCGTGGGAAGAGTGGGGGAGCAGGAGGTGGGGTATTTTTATTGACAGATAGTGTCTGGGTGAAGTATAATTTGTTTATTTACTGAAGATATTTGTTTTTAGCTCATAAAATTCATAGAAATTACCCGGCCAGAATATAATTTACATTGCTGGAATTCTTGTAAGATGGTGATTAATTTAAATATAAACATCCTAAAATTTGCATTAGACGTACAAATTTTAGATCTAATTTAAGAATTTTATTAGAAAGAGCAAAAATTTTATCTTTTGTGCAAAATATATGACGTATATTCAATTTATTCACAGTCTTGCAAGGAATCCAGCAATGTCAATTATATTATCCTAACCATAGTGTGAGGTATTATTTATTCCTAAGCCTAAAAACCTAGTGTTTTCACCCAAACATTTCTCAGAGGGAGGAGCCAGCGAGTGTGGGAAGAGGGGGTGGGGGCGAGTTGAGTCCATTATTTGAATGGACATTAACCTGGCGAATTGCATTTCTTAAATATTAATTGTGTGTGCATACCACTAAGTAAAATTAAGATGTTATTTTTACTACAAATATACGATAGTGTCGTGGAAAAAAAGTGAAAAATTGGGGGTCGCTCCAGTCTCTATTTCAATTAATCCCATATGTTCTGTTATTTCATTTACGCTTCGTTTTAATAGCGGTACTCCACGTGGTTCAATTGACTGGCAGAATGCAGAATATATATATATATATGTGAGCATTTTCCAATGAGTAAATATCACCATAGAGTGGAATACAGTATAACGCTTATGAGGCCTTGCTTTTTTTCTTCTAAAATAAAAATAGTATAGCATCAGAAATGTGTGAAAAACTAATATAATTTCTGGAATACTGAAATGTAAGAAAGAGGTTTATATGAAGAAATTGTGAGACAAGGATGGTAAGATGGTGATTTTAAAGCTCACAGAAGGTAGTGAGAATATTTTAATACACTGATAAATGATGAAAGATATGGGCATTCATATGACATAACCTAGTCTTAAAAGATAGTGGAAAAAAAGACCAGGTAAGAGTCAAATATAAATATTATTTTTCGGGGGTATATCTGATGAAACATAACACTTGTACTTGTTGTGTAAGAAAGCGTATTGGTAAAACTCTCAAATGATTACACTTGACTGACATTGGGAAGTACATAAATAAGAAGCATTGAACAGAACATAAAACTAGGTAGCCGTCTCTCACAATGACTGTATACTGAGGTCATCTCTGTGTGAGGTCTTATGTTCCCTCAATAACACAATCAAAACTTAGAAAAGCATCACAAGTGGTAGACCTCTGTTACATCTGATCATAATAATTTCATTGACTGAGGCCTAGGATATGGTGCACTTTTACTATACTAAACCTGATGATGATGATGATGATGATGATGATGATGATGATGATGATGATAGTGATGATGAAAGCACCAATAAAACTGAAGAACTGTGACACAGTCCTGTATAACATATCATCACTGCTCACTACATTCAACTTTAAAAGTGAATATTAATATCAATAACTTAATACACTTATCAAAGTTGGCCCCAAGTTTATTTATACCCCGTATATATATTGGGCTCAGAAACTGAAAAACAACCACAACGCGTTGTGGTTGTTTTCAAAATAACCAGAAGCGAGATTTTGCTATAGGTTAGGTTAGGTTAGTTTGGATTGAGTTAGGTTAGTCTTGATTGGGTTAAGTTAGGTGAGGTTAGGCTACATACAACCCAAATGCAAAATTTTGCTTTCTGGTTATTTTGAAAACAACCATAACACATTGTGGTTGTTTTTTGGTTTCTGAGCCCAATATATATATATATATATATATATATATATATATATATATATATATATATATATATATATATATATATATATATATATATATATATATATATATATATATATATATATATATATATATATATATATATATATATATATAAAACTAAAATATAATTTCCCATATAACCTAATTATCACACTCTTACATTGTCTACCCCTTATCAATATGAGTACAGCACAGTAGTGATCACGTCTTAACACACTGTACACTCATCAAGCACCAGTATAAACAACACTGTCAATCTGGACAAGATGATGCTGACATACAGTACAGTACAGTATATGTAATTTCAGTCTGTAAACACATGTTTCATATATAATTCATTTGGTAATTGAAGTTTGAACTGGCCTTGTTCTTAAGCATCTTCTGTCTTGAAACAACCATATATATATATATATATATATATATATATATATATATATATATATATATATATATATATATATATATATATATATATATATATATATATATATATATATATATATATATATATATATATATATATATATATATATATATATATATATATATATATATATATATATATGGAAAGAGTATTCAGTATTAATATAGTTATTTGATGCATATCTCTGCTCCTTGGTCTATGCAGAGCAGCTCATTTCTTCACAACTGTGTGGATAATAGAGGTATAAAAGGATCCTCTGAAACAGTTTGAGAACATCTATATTATGGTACAATACTGTATATAAAACCTCTATTTACCATAAACAGGAGTGGTAATTTAAAACTTATAGCATTTAAATGTTACTAAATCTTTAACTTTGCTAAAAACCCGAGAGGTAAAAAAGCTTCTTCCAGTATCTTTGGCAATTATCTACATTAAAATATATTGATTTCAGAGCTATGTATTTTTTTTCTACATACAGCAAGTCACACCAATGATTTAATAAAGCATTTACTAATATCCTACTTACTACAACACAAGCCCACACTATTGGACCAAACTTCTCTGTGCTGTAATGCTGCTCGACTGTGTTGGGTACACTGAAAATGAAAGACATGTGCAAGAACACAGAATATATTGTGAAATCACTAAATGAGTTTTGAATAATAAAATTTACTTTACATAAACTTACAATTGCAAGAAGGTTACTTGGGTCCATTTCAAAATGGAACTAATAATAAACATGAAAATCCACTTTACCCTTTGTAGGGTAGTAACACACTTAGGTATTTTATTCTGGCTAATGCCAGACAATTTTATTCAACTGAGAGAAGCCTAAGGAAATAAAACTAGCATGCAGACCTTGTGTTACCAGCATCAGCATGCAATTCTGTATAACTGTCAGCAAGAAAACATTTAATATCCTCACTAAGATTACTTGCTAAGATACAGTAATCTACATCAGAATGTACAAAAGGTTTAGATATACAGGTTGACACCTCTTATCCAGCAGCCAAGGGACCACGGTCATGCTGGCACGGATGACAGTAATTCCCATTAAAACAGAAGGATGATAATTAATTAATGGTACTGAACATTAGCCTAAGCTACATTAAGCCTATTCCTTGTAATGTTATGAACTTCTTTGTATTGTATCCTTATCTGACACACATCATGAGGAGTTCCAGACCATAATCTGTTACATGCCAAAATAGAAACTGGAGGAAAATGCTCAGGTAAGAATATAAGACATATACAGTATTACCCCGCCTAACGCGGTTTCACTTAACGCGTTTTATCATATACGCGGTGCCTCGCCAGAGCTGAATTTTCACTTAACACGGATTTTTTCCACATATACGCGGTGAGTGTCCGCTCGAGACGCTATTTTTAGATTTGCCCCACCCGCCACCCTGCCTGACTGCCTGTTTTAGCTCATAAAATTCATACAAATTACCCGGCCAGAATATAATTTACATTGCTGGAATTCTTATAATTTGGTGATCATTTTGAATATAAACATCATATATTTTGCATTAGACATACAAATTTTAGATAAAATGTTTTCTCTAGTAAATATGTTATCTTTTGTGCAAAATATATGACATTTATATTCAAAATATTCCTGGTCTTACAAGGAATCCAGCAATGTCAATTATATTATCCTAACTTTAGTTTGAGGTATTATTTATTAAAATTTAGTGGTTTTCCCACACATCTCCTTGGGACGGTTGGTGGGGGGGGGGAGGGAGGGACCGACCGACCATCTGTTACCCTGTGAAGAATATATTTTTTTTTTATTAACTGAAGATATTTGTTTTAGCTCATAAAATTCATACAAATTACCCGGTCAGAATATAATTTACATTGCTGGAATTCTTATAATTTGATGATCATTTTGAATATAAACATCATATATTTTGCATTAGACATACAAATTTTAGATAAAATGTTTTCTCTAGTAAATATGTTATCTTTTGTGCAAAATATATGACATTTATATTCAAAATATTCCTGGTCTTACAAGGAATCCAGCAATGTCAATTATATTATCCTAACTTTAATCTGAGGTATTATTTAATACAAAATGTTAAAATTTATTTTTTTCACCCACTCTTCTCTTGAAGGGACGATTGGTGGGGGGTGGGGGGAGGGTTGGGACTGACCGCGCGGTTGGAAGAGGGGGGAGGCAAGGTGGGGTACTTTGATTGACAGATAGTGTCCTGAAGAATATTTTTTTTTTATTAACTGAAGATATTTGTTTTAGCTCATAAAATTCATACAAATTACCCGGCCAGAATATAATTTACATTGCTGGAATTCTTATAATTTGGTGATCATTTTGAATATAAACATCATATATTTTGCATTAGACATACAAATTTTAGATAAAATGTTTTCTCTAGTAAATATGTTATCTTTTGTGCAAAATATATGACATTTATATTCAAAATATTCCTGGTCTTACAAGGAATCCAGCAATGTCAATTGTATTATCCTAACTTTAGTTTGAGGTATTATTTATTAAAATTTAGTGGTTTTCCCCCAAAAATTTCTCGGAGAGGGAAGAGCCGGCAGTGTAGTGTGAGAAGAGGGGGAGGGAGTTGAGTCCATTATTTGAATGGACATTAACTTGGCGACTGTATTTCTCTATTTCTCTTAAGTATTAATTGTGTGCATGTACCATCATAAAATTAAGATGTTATTTTTACTACAACATAGTTATGTGTCTTCAAAAAGTGGAGTTTGGGGGTTGGGCCGGTTTCTATTGGAATTAATCCCATATGTTCTGTTGTTCACTTAACGCGGATTTCACTTAACACGGGACCCTCCGGGTTCTATTGACCGCGTTAAGTGGGGTACAACTGTATATAAAAGTCTTTTCAGAGAACTCTCACCCACATGTACGTGTTCCCAATTGTCTCTCTGACTTACCCGGGGGACAGAGGAGAGGCTGGGGAATACAATGCAATACATAACACATTTCAGGGATATATGGCTCTTAGCAGGTTATGGTCTGGAGCTCCTCATAGTCATCAGGAATGAATTTAATAAATAATGAAATAATGTGACAATAATATCTATTAAATGTACAGTATAATAAATCAAATAACAAATGAAAAATATGAAGAATTTATGTGTCTCAGGTCACGCTCAGTCATAGTAGGGCACTGGTAATCATAACGCTCATGACTTGATGTCCTCAAATGATTTTGTTATTTTTGCAGCCATGCATCATAAGAGATTTTTTTGGGGGGTATTGAAACATAATAGATAGAAAATAATTACCCAGTAAATGTAATACAGTACTGTACAGTACAAACGAAAGTTGTAATTGTACATATTCTCAATCTCACAGCTGTTAGTTACCTGACCACCTACTATCACCACATAGCAAAAATACAAATGATTTATTGCTGCAGTGGTGTACTGTACTGTACTTACATATGTTGAGAGTCAGCACATGTAAGACTGTCTAGTTCCTTGAGTTTATAAGTGGATGAAGAACATTTCATAAGTGACAACGAAAAGGACCAGATCCATATCTGAGACCAGTGTGAAATTTTTTTATAGAAACTTAAAATTTTTATTTTGTTCCTGATTTTTTTTTTTTTTTTAAGTTACGGTGATAAACACTTGGAACTGTAGAGAATATATTTATTCTCCCTGTTCCTGTGATATTAAAAGAGCCTAGCTACTATTACCAGCTCCAGCGTGGTGGTGTCAAAAATAAAGAAAAGAGACATCCAACCACCAACCAACGATCAAAGAAATCAGTTCATAGGTGGCAGCAAAGTGGTAACGGATAACAATATTCCAGTTAATATATATACATTCTACAGAACAAGTCATACGTGTTTAAAAAAAAAACAAGAGTACACAGTGACGTGTTATATTCTTCCAAAGTGTATTATAATATCCCGTCGTGAGACGTTTTGCGTTTAGTGATTTTTATTTTGTCATCTAAAGAGGTGTACAAGTTTCTTTTTCTCAATAACCATTCATGAGTTATTGATAGTTGCTGAATTATGGCAACAAACCTGTGAGCTGAAGTGAACATTAGTTTCTGCAAATGATTCGTTCACTACCCAGGGTGTGACAGGACGTGACTACAGTTGTTGTGACTACCCATCAATCAACATCCTGTCAACAAAATTCTTTCGTATGGCGTGAGTAACCCACAGTTACCAGCACCCCTCTGGTGATGACACATCTCTGACCACGAGAGATGGTCTCAGCATTCTGAGGTATGGTGTGGTGGATGCACTAGTGTACCCAGTGAACCCCAGAGTCCTTGAGTTCACTGACAGGGAGCAGCAGTTTGCTGTACTCAGGATTTTCGTGGACATTGACCCAGTCACCAACCTTAGCATCAGCTGCGTCTCCTATGAATGGCACACGCAAGTCTACGGGATTGCGGCAACAATTTCACATTTTCAAGAAATTCTAGAAGTGATTCTTCAATCAATACTACAAGGAATTGGTATTTTTATAGGTATACATTAGATATATACCCACAGCAAGATTTTCTACACCATATCATCACACGTTAGTCATCGTGTAGGTTATAGTCTTTTTATAAGTGTCTTACTTGTTTTAATATGTACTGATGTTATATAATTTCCAGTTTTTATTTTTCAAACTTTAGACGTACAAAATGCGGATTTTTTTCCCAGGAAGGTAAATAATGTTAATAATTTTCAAACTACAAATATTAAAGTTTTATATTAATGTTAATATCATAGACACATCTTTTCAAACTAAAAATATGATAGATTCATAATAATGTTTAAACCGCAAATATGTCAAGCTAACAATGTTTTTAATTTTCATGATGTCATAGACACATCTTTCCAAACTGCAAATGTGACATTTATAGAGTAATATTTTTGTGTTGTAAGTCAGAATCCTCCAATTTTGCCATTGTACATAATATGCTCCCCATAAAGCATTGCAGACTAGGGCTTGAGTAGCTGTTCAACCGCAGGTGTCAGCTTCCCCAGTTTAGTGTTTACAAACATATGCATGTAACATGGTTAGGTATATGTATAGGGTTTTTCTGTGAGTTTACTTTACTCCTCGAGGAGCTTGGAAAGTGTGCCGGAGCGATGTAATAGCCCCTTTCTTATAGGCAGAAGTATTTATATAAATGGGTTAATTACATTAGATTTATATACTGTACTCTATCACTCTTTGTAACTTTCCACTAGCTATGAGATAGCTTGTTCAGAGAACGTGTTAAGGTGTGCCCACGGGAAGTCGCGTCATTTAGTGCTGAGCTAAGGCATTAAGTAGTTGGCTCTCTGGCCACTTAATGCAGGCAGTAATTTGATATCCTTGACTAGAGGAAGACATTATTGAGAGCCATCGTGGATGGTTCCGTCTTCCTTTGAGGGAGGACGTCGGATATATTTCCGTTCTTCCTTCGACGGGTTCCTAGGCATTCTCACTCAACCTCTCACACAAGCAGGAAGTGTTTTAGCAGAGCTATTTAACATAACCTCCATCCTCATTTAACACTCACAGCTACAGTGATAAGTTATGGTGATATACACTTGGAACTGTATATAATATATTTTCTTAATAAATAGAAGAAAGACAGTAGGGTTTCGCGACTAAAACCCTATATACTTTTACATGTTCCAGCCCATTAACCCCTTAAGAATCAACGGCTAAAGGGCCAGTTCAGCAGTTTGTACACTGACTTGTATCATTTTTACTCTTTTTCTGTTTTTAATATAGCAATATGTATGCTTTTGTTATTGCTGTTTATATGCCTACAATTTCAAGTTTTAATGTTATGGTGTAGTACAGGTAAAGTTACTTTTAGGGGTAAATCTAGTGATCTGAACAGTGGCTTCACAGCCAGTTACAGCAGGCTTACTGTATATTTTGTACATTTTAGACCTGGTGTTCCAAATTCCCCCCAAAAATCCTATCCAGTAACTCCCAGGTCCTAAGCATGGCGGATAAATGGTCCCAAAACCTGTACGGTATTTCTGTTTATTTTAGAGTTCAAGTGTGTGCTCAACTCATACCAAGTGCTTCATAAAGGCTCAAGTAGTGAATGGCCAAGTGTTGAGAGTTGTGATGGTTCAAGACTGACGTATGACCATGATATCGACGTCAAATAAAATGGAAAACGAGTATTAGGGATGCCATCATTGCCCTGTTAGAGGAAGGGAAAAAGGAGGGGGCATCACAATGCAATAAAGTACATGAAGTCCCTGCCTATTGTTGTCCCAGTTAATGTTGTTTCGTTATTACGTCGATACTCTACTATTTCTATATGAAGGCTCCACACAACGTTGTGTAAAATCGTTATTACATTATCAGTCAGACGGTACTACTTTGCTCCACGCAACACTTTCCTTTGCCTGCCTAGTAATGCTGTACAATGTCACTGAGGAGCATCAGTCTCCCTTACAACTCTGCCAGTCTCCCTGCATGGGAGGATTATTGTGCTAAGGAGAATTTAGACTTCAAATTCTCCTTCTCATTGACAAAACTCTTGCACATACACCTAACCTCAGTGATTTGCACGATAATGTTAAAGTTGTTTTCCTTTATGACATCTTTGATAAAGCTGATGGACAAGGGCGACATCGCCGCCTTCAAGGCTTATGATTTATGCATTACTTTTGATCAACTCCTTGTGGCTACTGATGGTGAAGTATCCTGGATTATTGGTGTGATATCTTAAGGAAATTGATAACATAGGTAAGTCATGGGAAGAAGTTACTTAAAGTTGCATGAATGGAGTGTGGCATAAACTATGGCCAAAGTGTTTCAATGACTCTTGGGATTCAAGAATGTTGTCCCATTGTTAAACGTGACATCCTGAACTTGGCACATGAGGCAGGTTTTCTAAAGTTAATGAGTGAGGATATTGATGAGGTGCTTGCTTCCCATACCGAAGAGTTGACTAATAAAGATTCGGAATTCCTGGCTGAGAAGGCGGCGATGATGAAGACTATGTTGTACCCCCCAGAACTTTGACATTGAAATATATGTCTCTAGCATTCAGTCGTTTAGAAGAGGGACTGGATATGCTGGCTGAAGATGACTCTAAGAGAGAACATAACTCTAAAATGCACCAGAATGTCTTAGAGAATCTTTGGTGCTACTATGAACTATACAAAGAGAAGAAAAAGCAAACCAGTCAGTTAACACTGGATGCTATTTTTGGGGAAGGGACAAAAAAAGACAGCAGGAGGAGAAGGACAAGACTACCCCCAGGCAGTGGGAGAAGGTGGATGACCCTCTGGGTCTCAGTGATTCCCGCCACCCTCCCTACCACCGCTCACTCACTTCAGATTTGGCCATCAGTGAGTACAATATATCATACTAAATGTTAATTTAAAACTTATTGTAGTGTATATTTATACGTACAGTGCAGAATATACAGGAATTTACAAACTTTTATATTGTCTTAATTGTGATGCATATAATAGGAACAAATGGAGACTGGGAACATAGCCTACTTATTTCTTAGTTACTTAAGGGAAAAATTGAGCCACTTAATGTTGTTTCACATAACGTCGTGGTTTACAAGAATGTAACCACGATGTTAACAAAGGACTTACTGTACTGTAATTTATTAAAATGACAGCTGTTACTTACCTTTTTCTTTTAGTCCTAATCCAAAGTTTCGGTAACATTTGATCATGAAGACTATCAAGACAATGTGGACCAACAAACTGCCACTGCTGGCAGCATAACGACACTGAGCAATGAGGTTCACATCTTGGTTCAGCGCCGTCTATTGGCCATTAATGAAGAAAAAATACAATCCATAATGATATACTGTATGGCAAACTTTAAGTGTTACATCACCATGTTATATTGTATGTTAGAATTACAGAGTATTGTCATATAAAAGTTTAAGAATAAGTTATCTCTTCTCAACAATATCATGTTAATTCCAATTGGGAGTAAATATGTCATGTTAACATATAATGCAAAGAACAAGGCAGAAAATTGAAGAAAATAGAATGACAAAAAGAAAAATATTTTTTTAGACAATAATACAACAGTAACACAATGACATAAATATGGTTATCAAATAAATTCTAAATCTTTATCAATAGTGTACACTATAGTAATTTATCTGGTAGGAACAGTGACTAACCTGTATGATAGCTGCCAAAACAAACACTACATGACAGGGACTCAGCATCATGGCAACAGTGAAGAGATAACTGCTCTCCACCCGAAGCTGCGGAAGAAGAACTCATTATGGCATTACTGTATAATGAAGGGATAATGTCAGTCAAAGTCAAGCATATGTTGTAGTACTGTACACAGTGTACAGTATACAGTATCTTGCTACAGGAAAATTCCAATTTTACTGACAAGTTCAATACATACAGTACATTGGCTGGAACTAATAAAAGAAATTCAGAGCTTTAATATTCCTGAACTGATTCTAACATTCCATTTCATTATCCTGAGGTATCAGCTCAAAAGTTTAAAGGTTCACCACATGCTCATGAACATAGCAGTGAGTATTACCAACATAACTACCTTTACAACCTTATCTGGAACCATGTAAATATAAAGTAAAAGGTCTTCAGATGATATGAATATTGGCACTGAAAGTAGAATGATAACTGAGCCAAGGTAACTGTTTCCAAAAGATAAATGAGCTTTGTCAAACCTCTTAACCCCTTTGATGCGACTGCCACACCATATGCAATAAACAACACCAGTGCGACTGCCGTACCATGTGCGGTAAACAACACCACTGCGACTGTTGCACGATATGCAGTAAACAACACTAGTGTGACTGCCACACCATATGCAGTAAGCAACACCAGTGTGACTTTTTTTTTTTTTACGGGAATTAGCCACACCCAGGCACAGGTCACTGACCCACATCGGGGCCTGGGGGGTGAAAATATTATTATTATTATTATTATTATTATTATTATTATTATTATTATAATAATAATAATAATAATAATAATAATAATAATAATAATAATAATAATAATAATAATAATAATAATAATAATAACAATAATAATAATAATAATAATAACAATAATAATAAAGAACCATAAAGAAATACAAAATGAAAAAAAAATCAAAAGTGAGAAACAATATATGTACAGTATGTTGTGTTGTCAATAGTAAGAGAAACAATTGAGACCCTGCAATTGTGTGCAAATGAGGCAGAAAGTCAGATGAGCAACCTGGGACTTGGTCACAATTTTCGTGATGCCATGTGGCAGCAAGATCTACCATAGACAACACATTATGCTTCCAATATCTTCCCAGGAGGTAGTACCTCCCTGTTTGGTGACTGCCGCACCATATGCAGTAAACAACACCAGTGTGATCCCTGTGAGCAGGCTTAACACAAGCAGTGTAGCAGTCAGATGCACTAGACCAAGTCAGGCCATGTGTGTGTATAGTTAATTTATAATTTTTTTAATTTTTCTTATTATAATTATATTTATGGTCATGAAGCATAATAAGACTCTTATTTAGTCCTTAAGCAGAACACAGTTCTGCAAATAAATTGAACTGAATATGAAGTGTTTGTCAAGGATAATCCTATGTCGGTAAGAGGAGTGGGGGTGAGGGAGAGGAGTTTGGCTGGAAAACAGAAAGGAGAGAGGCAGGATTGGGCAGATAAAGAGACTGTGAAATAAGGTGGTGAAGGGGTGGGAAAACTATGGATGGCTATTACAACTTATGACAGTATACCAATGTCTATCAATCACATGCCCCCCAGTATGGCCATCTCTCTTCAACCACCAAAACAACATAGGCAGCAAACCTCGACTTGACTGCATCCCTTTCCTCACAGACTGGTGTCTCACAGCATTGGGAAATTTATATATACAGTATTGCTATTAGGACAGCCTCTGTTTTTCACGGCCAGCAAACACATTTTAAAATAGGTGGTGCATTCTCAAGCCATACAGAGCCCAAAGTAAGCAGTCAAATGAAAACATTCTATTTATTTGTTATGTTTATAGTGTGCTTTGTTGGCAGTATAAATTGGCTAAGCATATAAATAATTCTGTAAAACATTGGGTTATATATACATTTTTTAGCAAACTATAAAGTACTGTACCGGTATTTTATCTCACATGACACCGTTACATCCGTGGGTGTTCAGGGTATCCCATAGTTTTGGGAGACACTGGACCTTTGGTCTTTACAGGTTTATGTGATTAGATGGTCCACGGAAATAGTGGATTTTTGGAAGATCGATGGTAAATCTGGCCAGTGTGATAGCGACTTTAATAAAGAACCAGGGTAACCATAGTGTTACTAGGAGAAAGTGATAACTTGTTGTACAGACAGACAGACAAGGTGGGAGAATAGAAAGGAAGTTTGGAGAAAAAAAATGATGGCGATTTAGGGAGGGATTGATTGATTTATTGTAGTCAACCCTCGCTTTACGCGGTCCCACATTCCGCGTTTCCACGTTTACGCGGTACCCTGCCGAAACCAGAATGCTCACATTCCGCGGTGCGTGTACCCCTTTACGCGGAGAGCGGCTGGCGAGCCGTGCCATTTTTGGATCCAAACCTCCCGCCCTCTCCTACCATCCACCATGTTGTGTAAGTGGCGCGAGCAGGGTGCGCACAAGGTCGCCCAGTCATCAAAACATTACCGAGTTCTTCACCCGCCACCCACCACAGCCGGCCCAAGTCGGTGATAGTGATAATTATAGTGAGGATATGGACTTATATGGACTTTGAGAGGTATGACAAAGAGGCCCTGCAAGCCTCTGTGGTGGAGTGTGATACAATTGATACAAGTGATACAGGTGAGGGCCAATAATCTGCCCTCTGCCTCGGAACCAACCCCCCATCCCCGTGTGCCCAGCCATCTTTTCTACTAATGTAAATGTTAAAAAACCTAATATTATTGATATTTCTCTTAATTATTAATTGTGTGAGCATACCATCATAAAATTAATTAGTTATTTTTACTACAACGTAGGTATTGTGTCTGAAAAAGTGGAGTTTGGGGGTCGGCCCGGTCTTTATTTCAATTAATCCCATATGTTATGTTGTTCACTTAACGCATTTCTCACTTTCCGCGGTACCCTGTGGGTTGAATTAACCGCGTAAAGTGAGGGTTCACTGTAGTTAATGGCTATCAATCAATGGCATAAAAGCCAGATCATTAAGCCCCTAATTCTCCTCTTTGATGTAGTGGGGCAATATTGCTTTTTAGCTTATACCTAAACTAATATAATGAGAACATAAGACAAACATAGAAAGCTAATAATCATATTAATAGGATAATGGGCAATGCCAGAGGACTTTATAAACACAGTGGGGTCAGCATCATCGTTTTGATTTGCTGGCAGATATCTGCTAGATGGTCATTACGGCCAAAACAAACAGTGGGGTGACGGAGATATAGGACCGAGCCAGAAGTTAGGAGGGAAGGAGCTGTGGAAGGGGGGGGGGGAGGGGGAGGGGGATGTTGAGGCATGAGAGGTAATTTGAATTTCATTAAATGCCTAGACACAGGGTTGATCAGTATTACCAGACCAATTAAGGCGTAGTAACCTTTAATGTGTATATGAGTACTTGTGGGTAACTGTACAAGTGTCTACTTGGGATTCACATTCAAATGGTTAAGAACACTTTCAACAATCTCCAGATCCAGTCACTCCTTCCTAAACTAACGGAAGGATGGAGGAGCATCAGTTCACCTTGACTCAGTAAAAGATCTCAGGGTTAACTTTACATTTATAACCAAAGCCAAAATATCACAATTTTGTATACCTGTACTGTACTAAAGGAGGAGAAGAACAATCCTACTAAACTCATCTAATATTGGATTAACAGTAAGAAACAAAAGGGAAAACTTTGACCTTCCCTTTTACTATATAATCAGGTGAAGAGCCAAGAACTGCCTTAAATGGTTCTTACTGATGAATTAGATGAACAATGACTCACTAAGCTCTTATCTTCAACTCTACATCTAATGCATAAACTCTACCTCATATCCCTGTACTGTAATGAAACCAAGTCAAACAAGATGAATTACAATTCTTACATAATAAACTTCAACAGGTTCATGTCCTAAAACTACGGTTCCTAACCCATCATAAGACTAAAGTATTCATGAAAGACCCATACATATAACTTTTTTACTCTCAGGAGAATGAGACCACACCTCATTTTTCCTCTGACTCAAGAATGGAGCCAACTGTGAAACATAAATTTCACATAATTGAACTAAATGTGAAAACCAGACCTTACTTACTGAAAGACACAACAACTCCTGTGAATCAATTAAAGTTTTAAAATCGTGTGAGAAAAAGAGTTATTCTACTCCAATAAAATCCAGTCCATGATAATTGTTCTTCCTTTACACCAAGTCTGAAGTCTCCATTTCTTGGTTTGTGCTTTACATTTCTTACAATTCTCAGTAGTTATATGTCTGATCTTATTCACTGTAAATAATCATATCTAATCTACACATGGTAATGCAACTATCACAGCTCGGAGATAGTTTTTGTATAAGACACAATTTATATGTGAAGATTATACTCAAGCTGTACACAAGGTTCTTCCCCTCCCCCTACACACTATCCTTGGCATCCATCTAGTGTTTCCTGATTCTTCTCACCCTTTCTCTTGCAGTATCTTCATTCAAATTTTTGTGAGTGATTAATTTCTAAGTCAAGTTGGACACACATACTGTTGCCTCATATTTGTGGCAAATTATACTGTTTGCCCTTTTTTGTTTTATTGGCCTTTTTTGTTTTTCTTCTCTTTTCCTCTAAACCTGGTAACCAAATAAATTTCTATTAATAATCTATGTACAGAAGGATATATTGAAATGCCCCAAGTGTGATATTTTCCTACTGCCTCACATGCTATCTTGGTAAATACTGACCAGTAGAATCAATGAACAAAAGAACCAATAAACTATATGGCAAGACTGTATGAGTAATGACCAGCAAAGGTAATAAATGTATCTAGCACAATTTTGGGTATAGGACGACATCCAAAATCTAGTTACCATATACAACAAGCTGCAGTGGATAGAAAAAATTACCATAACATAACAGATAGGTAAGTCTACCTAGTTAAATCACTTTAGAATTAAAATGCACTTTCATTATTTTTAAGAAGAATCTATCTGTATTAACTATTGCTGTGTCAAAATGTATAAAGGGTGAGGTGAAGTCTTACCGCTAGGTACGTTATGATCGCCCAGACCAGTAGCAATGGTGGCCCTACACTGAGAATCATTATCTCCTCCAGGTCAAGTTTTGTAATTCCATCGTGAAGTGACAGGATCACTACGCTGCCCTGAGGAAAGTAGAAATAATATGAGAGAAACAGTTTTTAAATAAGACTCTCTCTCTGTCACATATGTTTCATTTAAGTTGCAACATTCCAGGTGAGGAGACATCCAATTTTGGGAAATTATTAGTTAGAGATATCTGTTACCATACCCACACATGGAAATATTGTAAGTTCAGTGCAGTATGCATGTTCTTCAGATTACTATATTCTTAAGAACTCAGAAATGGCAAAATCCAATGTTGGTGACATTCACACAATAATGGTGTTGGGTTTTACTCTGAACCATTCTCTACTGAAGTTAACCTCTAATGAGAAATACAGACATACACTCCTCGACCCCAGAAATTCTTGTATACAGTAACCACCAAAAATATTTAAGTGGCCAGCTGCCCTTCACTAGGTGGCTCAAATATAAGCTTAATACTTTACCCTTGGTCTATACCAAGGAGACCTGACAACAGTATCTGGGACAAACAGTACATTCGGGTTACCTCCCCTACTGCAGCCATTACCTTGGAAATGAGAGAAAAACAACGATTCTCCCTCACAGATACAAGATCAGCAGTTCTGAATCTTTTTGGAGCTATGCCCCCTATGATCAACCTTTGACTCTATGGCATCCCCCCACCCCCCAGCCCTGATCCCCAATTTTTAGGTTTAGTTTCACCGTCTTTATTGCTTTTCTAGATCCAAATAAACAAACCCAATATAAATGTTATATTTCTCAACTCCAGGTCAGCTCTCAACTCTTGGTCAACTCTCAACTCCCGGTCAATTCTCAACCCGTCAACACAGCTATCAAAGTTTGTCTGATTCATTTTCATAACTTGCATTTTTTGTAGCAAGACAATTACTGTACCTAAATTTACATACCAAGTATCCCTCAAGATATGAACGTTCGTGATACGAAAATTTGCTTATACGAATTTCTTAAATTGACACCACTATTTCATATTATGAAAGCTTTCCCCGCCTATATGAATTTGGGTCTCAGCAAAAATTTAAATCGCGCGCCCCCGAGAGTCAGCTGGGGCAGCCATATGAGAGTTCATAAGGCACACTGTACACATCTATTTAAGGGTTTGTTCATAACTGTACTGTGCCAAATAAGGCAACCTGCTGTTGCTACATTACCTACTGTATTTCATTAAATACATGTCACTGTTTGTTGATATTTTTTTTGTCCTGGATATTTTAATGTGACCACAGTACTGCATATACAGTAGTTAAGAGGATCTGTCAGTGTATATTCAGCACACCTGTCAAAGCATTCTGATGAAACTTCAGTGTACTATACACTGGTTTGGTGTCACAGTTTATGGCTCAGTGGTATAAAATCAGAACACTGATCAACCTGTTATAAAAACCTGTCCATATAATCCGTGAGATGGGGGTTTCTCATCTAACAGACCCTTGATATAACGGACTTTTCACCTCTATATAGTTCAGTAGATTGAGGTTTCAAATGAAACGGACCCTCGATATAAAAGATATTCCTCTTAATATAGTCCGTTAGATTGAGGTTTCACTATACAGTGGTCCCTCAGTTAACGAACACCTTGGTTAACAAAATTTCGGTTAACGAATTACTTTCCATAAGAATCTTCAATTCGGTTAAAGAACAAAAATTTGATTAACAAAATTCTTACGAAAACATGTCAACATGTTTTGGCTTGCTCATCAGCTGGTAGGTTAGTCCGCCAATACAGTTATCTGTTCTAGGGCTTACATTATTTCCCATTGGAGTAAATATCAAGAAGGTTGTGCTATTCAACATTTTTCCAAGTTTTATATTAAAATTATTAGTCATTTTAACACTTATTTAACATAATTGCAGTACAGAGAACTAGTTTTTGGTGCGCCCATCAGCCATTTCACTCACCCACCAAGGCGTCTGTTTGTGTCTCTGTTCAGTGGAGGAAACATCTTGCTTGTGGCTCTCTTGAACACAGAGTATTTTTACATTTTTACAGTACAATTATTGGTCATTGAAAATATATAGCGCAGTGCAGTATTGATTTAAAGAAAATAATCTTGAATTACACTTAGTGAACTTAAAATTTTATGGGTGAAATTACTGCATCAAGCATGGGTCCCCTGAAAGGTGATTTCTCCTCCATCCCCACTTCCTTCTCTTCTCCCTTCTCCTCCACCCCCACTTCTAATTTCCATCATCATCATCAACCAGGAGCCTTCTACATACACACCTCAAAGTAAGTGTACTTTACTGCATTTTTTTTTACTCTGTATGTACTTTTCGGTGAGCTGGAACCAATTACCCAATATCCCATTGAAACAATGGATTCGGTTAATGAAATTTTCGATTAACGAACAACCTTCTGGAACGAATTGTGTTCGTTAACCGAGGGACCACTGTACAGTATTATAATAATAATATGACAACAACAATAATAATAATAATAACTTACCACTATCTGAGTGTCAAACAAGATGAGAGTTATGGCAGTGAAGAGATTTCTACACATAGCCTGGATGGTACTGTCTGCCCCTACAGTTCTGAAGATGAGGTTCTCAGACTGCCAGTAATTGTATCCAAGGATTAACCCGATTACTCCCAAGCTGCTGCCAAATATCAATGTCAAAACAAGACGAACCTGTAAATTAAAGGATAGTCTTTGGTATCCATTCTCAGTCATCTATCCTTCTGTTTATGTACTGTGTTCATATTTACATTGCTCTACTGACTATGATATGGGCAGGGTGAGATACTTTTTTACTGTCCATCTGTCTGTTTATCAATAAATTTTCTTCAAAATCAAAAGGATCTTTATTAAACCTTTGGTGAAAAATAGCAAATTCAGGAGCACCCATATGAGATATGTTCAAACAGTTGAAGAATGAATCGGGTGGTGATGGAGCCTGTAGCCCCCATTGAAAGGCTGCTTGGGTCATGAGCAACAAGCAAAATGGTGCAGCAGCAAAGTTTTACTGCTACTGCCTTAGACTGGTTCATCAGTGTTACTTGTATTTAATGGGGCTGTAGCTGAACTAAGCAGGATCCTATCTCTAGGTATATACTGTAGTTTCACTGGATTTATTAAAACAATTGAGTCACACAAGATAAGGTTCCTGGGATCCCTGGAGTCAAATTTATAAGCTTCTTGGCACACAACATGTGTTGTCTAGTCCACTGAGTCTCACAGTCCCTGTTTTTCTTAAGTCTACAATATTTCAGAATATGAGATAACCTAAAGACACCTGTCAATATTTTCCCTCTTACTAACAACTAAGATACAATAGTGTACAGTATAGAGTTTACAAAAGAGTCAATAAACCACTATACAACATAATAAAGCACCAGTATGTACAATTACCAATTTGAATACATCCGATGTGGACTGGGACTCCTTGACAAAGTTTAGCAGGACGTAGATAATAAGGATGGCACATGAAGCCACAAAGGCCAGAATCTCAAATGCCTGTTCCCGAAACACTCCATCTAAGATGTATATTATGCAGAAGCCTGTAAGTGATAAAGCGTATTTAATAATATCAATGTCATAACTCTCTTCATGACAAACTAAAAATATACAGTATATATTATTGCAAATATTTAGTAAAATAATGGATACAGTATAAAACTATTAATTTTATATACTGTACCCAGTACAGGTAGTCCTTATTAAACCTGAGTTCCTACAACAAGAAATTCACATCAGCACAAGGAACCAATTACGGAAACTGGTGGGTAACTGGACCATTTGACTTGAGACAACGATTATGTGTGAGTTGAGTTGCCAAGTAAATAAATATTCCATAACCTGTACAAAGTATTTTGTCCCGTCTGGACGTTTACAATATGCCGAGAAAATTAAGAACGTTGAGCAACGTCACCCGGAGTCGCCTTAGTGAATGTAGAGGAACGTTGCCTGGGCTTTAAGGGTTAAATGTCTCCTAACTCTTCTCACTCAAGGTCACAACCTGACTGAATTTGAATAAAATTATTCCCCAGGTAAAGCCCAAGAGGGTGCCAGACGTAAGATACATTTACTATGGATCTTCATGTTACAACCTGGATTGGATCTAATTTTCATGCATCCTTAAAGAATAGTTTTTTAATACAATTATTTTATCTGGAGGATGCAACCAGTGAGTCCAAGACCAAGAGAGTATTAATACAGCCATCTCTCGATTTACACGGAAGTTACGATCTTGAGAATGGCTGTGTAAATCAAACTTAATTATCCCGCAAGAAATAAAGGAAATGGCAGGGGTTAGGGGAAATGTTCCCTAAAACTGTAATTCGTTTATCTATTTCCTTCAATATATTTTATTTGCAACAATATAATAATACAACAACAACAACAACAATAATAATAATAATAATAATAATAATAATAATAATAATAATAATAATAATACAATAACAAAAGTAAACCTAATAATACAGTAGCAAGAAAATAGATTTTACATGAAAATTTGTGCTAACACTTATGATGAATGATGGCTGGGATGGTGTGTGGGAGCTGGTGGAGGTGGTGGAGGAGAGGTTACTGGGGGAGGGAGTCATCTGAATCAGATGACAGAGCAGGTGATGGGGAGGAGAAGTGGGAGCTTTCAAGATGCCAGATGTTAATGGTTGAGGTTCAGGTGATGTTACTTTTTCCTTTTTTGTAAAGTAGGAAAGCAATGAGGTACTGAACTATGCAAATTAAATCTGTAAATTGAGAGGTGACTGTACCATTATTTTTGGGCCTATTTGGGTGAAAGCCTCCCACTTTGACCGAGTCCTGGAACCTCACTACGACCAGGATAAAACCTGTTCTATACACTGTACTCGCATGATCGAGTTTTCAGGAATGTTTCTCATCTGCATAATGAGGGATGCCTATATTGTCTTTATATTCTCCCAATTACAAGACAAAAATATCTTCAAACAAAAAAATTGGTTCTCATGAAGATTAGGAACCCAAGTTTATTTCACCTGATGATCTAATTCCCTAAGGCTAAATGGAAAGAATAGGTTGGGTCAGGTTAGATTAGATTAGACTGTGCTATGTTAGGTTAGGTTAAGTTAGATTAGGTTGGGTTATATTATGTCACTGGGTAGGTTAGGTTAAATTGTGTTTGTTAGGTTTGATGAGACTGGGTTCGGATAGGTTGGGTTAGGTTGGATATATGTTATGTTATGTTATATTAGGTTAGGTTAGCATGCAGGGAAGTGATTGGATCTTGAAAAAAAAACAGAAACTATTTTTAGAGCTGGGGGTTCAGGGACTCACCTACCAGGGAAGTTTTTACCATATTTAACTTAATTTCTCACATTGTTACTCATTTTGTCAGTGCCTCAGAGTTAAATACACAGTTTCAAAAATCAAACAAGTATGTTTATTGCTGCAATATTTTTTATGCATTTAATCTTAATAATTCCAGGACAAATTTTAGTTGTTACTTAACTTGAATTTGTTTAATATTTTTAATTATGCACCATTACTGAGAGAAGATAAAATAAAGGTAAGCTTTGTTTGCACTGTATTGTGTAAGGATTCAAAATTATACCAAAGGGATTTATCTCTAATGCAGCAGCAACTGGGGTTTCAATAGCATATGAGGCATTACAAGCGGGTGAAGCGCCAAATTTAAAAAGCAGAGAAAATCACGTTTAAATTTTTTTGAAGTTCAAACAACCACAACTTTGTTGTTTTTTAAGCTAGAGGGTTATCTTTTTTTTATTGTGCAGCTCAATCCCCCTCCTAGTGAACAGTGAAAACTGGAAGTTAGTACTGTGAATAGTTATTAGTTTATCGCGAGTTGAATGAGAATAACTAACCGTGATGTACAGGTGTTTGATCTTCACACCAACAATAATCACTTTTTCTGCAAAATTTTCTTTTTATTTTGGGCTAATACAGTAAAACAAGTTAATGATCACCAAAAACAGCACTCGCCTTACACCCACCTCCCAAAAAAATATCAAATATTAATAAAAACTCATTTGCCTATCAGTATTTATCTTTCTGTCCCTATTATTAGCCAAAGATTTATAATATTGTTTAAGTATAATAGTGAATAATAATAAGGAAACACCACTACACTCTCCCCCAACGCAATTATCATACCTAATACAAAGGCGGAGAAAGTTTGCATAATCTTGGGTAAAAACAATATTAAGATAATAGTATTGTATTATAGTTAGTTCACTTAACGCGTCAATTGAACCCAGAGGGTCCCGCTGCTAAGTGAACCAAGCTAAGGAACAACAGAACATATGGGATTAATTCCAATAGAAACCGGCCCGACCCCCAAACTCCACTTTTTGAAGGCACATACCTATGTTGTAGTAAAAATAACATCTTAATTTTATGATGGTACATGCACACAATTAATACTTAAGAGAAATAGAGAAATACAGTCGCCAAGTTAATGTCCATTCAAATAATGGACTCAACTCCCTCCCCCTCTCACACTACACAGCCGGCTAACAGATGGTCGGTCGGTCCCTCCCTCCCCCCCCCCACCCCCCACCAACCGTCCCAAGGAGATGTGTGGGATAACCTCAAACTAAAGTTAGGAAAATATAATTGACATTGCTGGATTCCTTGTAAGACCAGGAATATTTTGAATATAAATGTCATATATTTTGCACAAAAGATAACATAGTTACCTAGAGAAAAATTTTTATCTAAAAATTGTAAGTTTAAAGCAAAATATATGATGTTTATATTCAAAATGATCACCAAATTATAAGAATTCCAGCAATGTAAATTATATTCTGACCGGGTAATTTGTATGAATTTTATGAGCTAAAACAAATATCTTCAGTTAATAAAAAAAAAAATAATCTTCACGACACTATCTGTCAATCAAAGTACCCCACCTTGCCTCCCCCCCTCTTCCAACCGCGCGGTCAGTCCCAACCCTCCCCCCCACCCCCCACCAATCCTCCCTTCCAGAGTTTTTAACATTTAGTATTAAATAATACCTCAGATTAAAGTTAGGATAATATAATTGACATTGCTGGATTCCTTGTAAGACCAGGAATATTTTGAATATAAATGTCATATATTTTGCACAAAAGATACCATAGTTACCTAGAGAAAAATTTTTATCTAAAAATTGTAAGTTTAAAGCAAAATATATGATGTTTATATTCAAAATGATCACCAAATTATAAGAATTCCAGCAATGTAAATTATATTCTGGCCTGGTAATTTGTATGAATTTTATGAGCTAAAACAGGCAGTCAGGCAGGGTGGCGGGTGGGGCAAATCTAAAAATAGCGTCTCGGACACTCACCGCGTATATGTGGAAAAAATCCGCGTTAAGTGAAAGTTCAGCTTTGGCAAGGCACCGCGTATATGAAAACGCGTTAAGTGAAACCGCGTTAGGGCGGGTAAAACTGTACAATCTTACTTTGTTTAGTTCCTTCGTTTTATTATCCCTGACGATCATAGTAAGTTGAAGTTACGTAAATCCTGGCCATCACCATCGCCAGTAGCACTTGCATCACCATAATCACCACAAAATTCACCACCAAAATCACTATCACCAAGCATGGCTGGGGTGTCCACGTGAGCACTGTTGTAACTAGACACACGCTCAGGATTTAGGGCCCCTGAACCCACACCAGAAGGCCCAGCCTCACTCGAATCTTGCTCTAAAATTGGCCAGACAGTGCATAGCACTTCTCACACCCGTGGAACACAAATAAAGTCCATGGTACACCGAAAAGTTATCCAAAATAGCAGTAGAAACACTGAATCGCCTTATGCTATGTAGCGAGGCAAGACTAACAGGGAGGCAGCATCTGGGAGCGCGGATTGGCAGAGGAGCTGTGACGTAGCAAGGGAAATCCATTGTGATTGGCTGATTCAGAGGGTATGGTCCGCGGGATGACTGCTGTCTTTGGCTCGCTCTCCTCTCACTCTGAACAGGAGGTGACCACATTTACTTACTGAGCGCACAGCCAGATACGTAGCTCCTGGCCCGAGGCAAAATGACACCCTATTTTTTAAGGACTTTCAACCATATTTCTAGTCTACCTAGGGGGTTACATCCAACACCAATATGTAGAGGAAGGGTGAAAATAGTGATATCCATCAAAAAACGCATTTTGCCCGGGGTGGCGCTTTACCCCCGTGTAATGCGCCTCATTTGTAATACTAAAATAAGAAAAATAACCATGTTCCACGGTATATACAAACAAAATATTTAGGTTTCTTTCCCAGATAATAGTCACTCATTTGGTTTTGTTTTATTCTTAGTTTTAATTGCTTCAGCTGTTTTTTTAGGGAGAATAAAGGCTTCTGTTTTTGTTGCTGGAAGGCATCTCTGCTCTTCCTTGATTTTTGAGCCATTTTCTCATACTCTGTTTTCTTTGATTCTAACTGTTTCTTTAACAAAAATTTCCTCTTATTTTCTTCCTGCTGCAACCTTTTCTGCCTTAACATGCTTCTGTACCTACTGCTGAAGAGTTTTATGTTCTTACACATCATAGGATCTCCCTCCTGGGACACACACACACATGTCCTACAGCCCTGACCTCCTGGGGACACACACACTCATGCCTTACAGCCCTGATCCTCTGGGGGACACACACACATGTCCTACAGCCCTGACCTCCTGGGGACACGCACACTCATGCCTTACAGCCCTGATCCTCTGGGGGACACACACACATGTCCTACAGCCCTGACCCCCTGGGGGACACACACACATGCCCTACAGCCCTGACCTCCCACACACACTCATGCCTTACAGCCCTGATCCTCTGGGGGACACACACATGTCCTACAGCCCTGACCTCCTGCACACACACACACATGCCTTACAGCCCTGACCTCCTGAGGGACACACAACACATGCCCTACAGCCCTGACCTGACCTCCTGGGGAACACACACACATGCCCTACAGCCCTGACCTCCTGGGGGACACACACACACATGCCCTTACAGCCCTGACCTCCTGGGGGACACACACACATGCCCTACAGCCCTGACCTTACAGCCCTGACCTCCTGGGGACACACACACACACATGCCCTACAGCCCTGACCTCCTCAGGACACACACACACACACATGCCCTACAGCCCTGACCCTGGGGACACACACACACACACCTGCCCTACAACCCCTGACCTCCTGGGGACACAGACTTGACCTACAGCCATGACCTCCAGGGGACACTGACTTGCCCTGCAGCCCTGACCTCCTGGGGACACACACACTTGCCCTACAGCCCTGACCCCCTGGGGGACACACACACATGCCCTACAGCCCTGACCTCCTGGGGGACACACACGCCCTACAGCCCTGACCTCCTGAGGGACATAAACACGCCCTACCGAGTTGCCTATACAACTATGAAATAAGACATGGGTTATAGAATAAAGTGAGATCATCAGAAGGGGTAAAATGATTGAAGAAACTTAGTTATATTGAAAAATGCTTAGCCCCTCCCCCACGAGGGTGAATCAAGTGGATACGGCGGAGGAGCATATTATAATGCTTCTTATAGTGGCATTGCATTACATCATTGATCTTTGGTCAATGAAATACTAAAGAATCAAAGAATGGAATGCATAAAATGCAATACATTTCTCTCGTCATGGTCCTACCACGCACCCCCCCCCCCAACCCAATTTTTCTCAACAGATCTACGCAATTTACGTGGGTCGCCTAAAACAATGGAAAAAAGCCAGAAAACAAGAAAAAAAAGGAGAAATCACATCCCTGGCATGAGGGTATTTTATCATCATGTGTAATAAGCTCCTGATTCCTAATTGTCAAAATATCCAAAAATTCTATTTAATCATCTTCACACAAAAACATGTCCAACATCTTTATGCTGGTATACAGGTGCTTTTCTACTCACAAACAATTGGCTTACAAACTTTCAGAAATACAAACAAACTTGTCCATATGTCTAAATGATTGTTTGAACTGCAAGTCGCAAGTACAAAATTAATATAAAGTCTCTTAATACATTAAAATACTGCTAAAGGCTGGTAATATATACTGTAGGGCAGTGGTCCCCAACCTGTAGTTCGAGGTCACCATGGCACCTGTGGAACCATATCATGGAGCCTGCAAGAATTTATTAGAAAATTGTGAAATAAATGGGAATCTCTGTCAGTGAAAATAATGAAAACATATAATAACATGACACGACTTTAGAGAGGAACCCCGTTTGTCCTGAATCTGTCGTGTATAGGATGTTTGTATTTACCACAGACTGGGGCCAGAGAGAGCTAGCATGAACCAAGAGTAAATGTAAAATGTATGTAACTGGTAACAGTTGAACAGTTAGACTTGTGTAAAACTGCAGATAACTGTATACCAGGGGTGTCATACTCATGGCCGCGGGCCAAATGTGGCCCTTGGAATGGTCAGGTGTGGCCTACGGGATGACGGTAAAATTTATCAACCCGTGAAATTATGACAGAAGTAGATATGAAGGAAAAAATGCAGATATGAATGAGTCAGTAAATTCCAAAATGATCTTTACATCATTGTGGCAATAATTGAATTTATATTGTTAATGCTAGTAATAACACTATTGTAAAGGGAAAATGATTATAAATCGAAAACACTAAAGAATTAAAAAACGAAGCCCCAGCCATTACCACACATTCATTACAATAAGTGCTTTTAGGCTGTTCAGTTTGGAAGTACTTATGGGTGTGAACAGTTATTCTCTCGGATGAAGATAAATTAATCTTATGTACCGAACCCGCATTACTGAAGCACTTGGATGCTATCCTCCGACTCAGAATACAACCTTTGCAGCCAATATTGAAAAACTTGTGGAAGAAAAACTCTTGTGGTGCAGTGGAAAATGAGGTCAAAGTTGTGAGTTGCATGATAGTTCTTGTTCTTCATGTACATATCATAACTGTCATAACAAGATTGAGCTCTTAAGTTTCAAAACACCAATGGAATTGTATAATAAATTGTAGCCCCAAAATAATGCATATACTGTATATGCATTTTGCTATCCTATTATTAGCATTAATTATATTTAAGTAAAATTAATTTTACAAACTTAAGATAAGACAAACCCAAATGAGGTATTCCTGGTAAGCCAGGTAAGGCAATGTGTGAACCTGTAAACTTCACTCTTGCAAATATGTGATATAGCACTTGTGTTGGCAAGAGGGTAACTAAAATAAGAATTGGCCCTCAAAAGATTTTGAGTTTGACACCACTGCTGTATACTGTATGTGATTTATTTTTTATATTGAATTTAGTTCCAAAGTTTTGGCGCCCTCCACTATATTTACAATGACAAATATGGCCCTGAGCCTACCAAAGGTTGGGGACCACTGCTGTAGGGTAATGTGATGTACAACATGTTTGGTATCAGCAGGAGTAATGTTGGACTTATGAACAAATGGACTTACAAACAAGCCTCAGTAACTTCCAAAAGTCTGATTTTTTTCTTCATTCTTCTTGGGTAAATGTTGATTCATCACTTAATTAACTTAATGCTTTCACAGCTCTGAAAAACTCAACAAAATATATTTAATTACTGTACAGAACATATGGATATGGGTGAATAAAATCATAAACCTTACCTGAGTGAAATATGATCAACATTGCAAATACATAGTCAGGTGTTCCTGGAGATAAGAAGAACAGCCTGTACACTGCTAAACCAATTGTAATGAGCGTTGACATTAAACCTCCCATAAGTAGGACCCATTCCAACAAACAGAGACTCTGGCAGGTTCGTATCTGAGGATGTCAAATAAATACCCAATATAAATGGAGTCACACAAACACACAAATGTTTACAAATGGTATGGAACTTATTTACATATAGGTAAATGTTTTAGTCTACAATAGCCATCTTCTGGCCTGTCTGGGATAAAAAGTATCAAAATCAGTAATGTTATCAAACTAATCAAAGTTAAATCTGAAAATTACATAGCTGATGAAGTCACAGCAAGAGAAGAGAGTGAGTTTCTATACATTTAAACACAGAATGTTGTATTGTTATTGACCCCCTCCTCTGCATTGAAGAATAGAGCAGAACTTACGCATAAAAAAAATATTTAAAGTGCTCAGCTGTCACAGAGGCAAAAGTGAGGGAATGCCGTTGTTTTCTGATTTTCCACCCATGATATTTGGGTTATGGGTAAAATGCACCAAAAGTGTCATAGAAGAGAATCGTTTGTTTTGTCTGAAATTATCATTAGACAAAACAAAAAACTATATCTAATTATGTCTTCTACTATAAATTGACTGATGACAGTATCAAGAATATAAATAAATAACACATAAAAGATTCTTGTTCCACATAAGGTGCACATAACCTCCACTTATTTCTACATTTGTTCTATCAAAAATTTCTTCACTAATATTTAAGCTATCTTGTCGATACAATATTTGAGAAAATGTAAGTGATAAAAAGCAATACAGTACTGTATAGAAGGTCCCCGACTTACGGACGTCCAACTTACGAACGAATACTGATACAAACGGGGTTAAACTTGAAATTTACGGTATTTTATTTACCTGATGAATTATAATTTACTTTCATTTACTGTATTTTGTCATTCTATTTCTTCTTTTGTCTTAAATTAAGTGATTTTAGATGTATATAAGGACTTAGGCTATGATTTAGTGGGATTTTAAACATTGTTTTGTAAGTAAAGTATGCACATAGCATGTGTTTCAACTTACGTACAAATCTGACTAAGAATGTCCTCAGGATCGGAACCCGTTCGTAACCCGGAGACCCCCTGTACTGTATTAACAACAAATGTGAGAGACCCATCATTAATGGTAAACTGGTAAGAAAACATTTATACATACATTACCAAAAACTGTGGCCCGTGTTGACTGAGACCTGGGTATTCCAAGATCTTCAAAGGTTATTGGTCGATCTCTTGCCCATTCTGGTTGTTGTTGGTCAACATTGTTAAATAAATAATTACCTCCTTGACTCTCCATCACCGCACCTGATAGAAGAGATCAATCTAAATTACAATTGATTTTTGTCTTTCATGAAGTACAGTACAGTATATAAATTTAAAGGAATTTTGTCCTATACAGTACTGTATATTAATTTAAAACATTACATATTTTATTAAGGTTTATTTGCATTTTTGTGTATATATTTCCATTTTATATGTACAGTACCTATCTCAATCAATCAGACAATGTGTCATCCTTATGTCTGGGAGTTAGTGGCCATGGTCTTCCACTCCAAATGTTTTCAGACTTCCTTTATCCTCTCAGATTTTACACTCTCCAGGTCCTAGCATTTACTATCAATAATCCTTCCCAGTCTAAGGCTCCCCCTGGCCCTTCGACCCTCAATTTTACCTATTAATATCTTTCCCGTTAACCTCCCATTCCTTACTACTGTATATGGCTAAAGAATCTCTTTTTATTTATTCTATAAAACCCAAATAATTTGAAATACTCTGTAACATTCAGTGACATAATATCCTGACTACTGGGATTAGTTACTGTATACAGACTTTTCCCTGTGAAAATGCCATAATTTTGAGCAACATATTACTGTACTCACTTTGTACCCAAATGTACTAAGTTAATTACAGTTGTACCCCGCTTTACGCGGTTTCACTTTACGCGATTTCTCATATATGCGGTGCCTCGCCAGAACCGAACTTTCACTTTACGCGGTTCATCTACCCATATACGAGTGAAGTATAATTTTTCTTTTTATTTAGCTCATAAAATTCATACAAATTACCCAGCCAGAATATAATTTCCATTGCTGGAATTCTTACAATTTAATGATCATTTTGAATATAAACATCATCGATTTTGCATCAGACATACAAATTTTAGATGTAATGTTTACTCTGAGTAAATATGTTATCTTTTGTGCAAAATATATGACATTCATATTCAAAATATTCCTGGTCTTACCAGGAATCCAGCAATGTCAATTATATTATCCTAACTTTAGCCTGAGGTGTTATTTATTACTAAAAAGGTAAATATTCTGGTTTTCCCACACATTTATCTGGTAGGGAGGGACCATCTGGCACGGTGTGAAGAATATTTTTTTTTATTAACTGAAGATATTTGTTTTAGCTCATAAAATTCATACAAATTACCCGGCCAGAATATAATTTACATTGCTGGAATTCTTACAATTTGATGATCATTTTGAATATAAACATCATAGATTTTGCATTAGACATACAAATTTTAGATCTAATGTTTACTCTGAGTAAATATGTTATCTTTTGTGCAAAATATATGACATTTATATTCAAAATGTTCCTGGTCTTACAAGGAATCCAGCAATGTCAATTATATTATCCTAACTTTAGTCTGAGGTATTATTTGTTACTAAAAGTTAAAATTAGTTTTTTCACCCAACATTTCTCTGGCAGGGAGGGAAGGTGGGGGGTGGGGGGGGAGGGTTGGGACCGACCGACCATCTGGTGCGGTTGGAAGAGGGGGGAGGCAAGTTGGGGTACTTTGATTGACAGATAGTGTCGTGAAGAATATTTTTTTTTTATTAACTGAAGATATTTGTTTTAGCTCTTAAAATTCATACAAATTACTGGACCAGAATATAATTTACATTGCTGGAATTCTTACAATATGATGATCATTTTGAATATAAACATCATGGATTTTGCATTAGACATACAAATTTTAGATCTACTGTAATAATTTGGTTTACACAAAGCAAGTATTTTATCTTTTGTGCAAAATATATGAATACATTCAAAATATTCCCTGACCTGCAAGGAATCCAGAAATGTCAATTATATTATCCTAACTTTAGTCTGAGGTATTATTTATTACTAAAAGTTAAAATCTAGTGTTTCACCCAATGTTTCTCAGAGAGGTAGGGGCCAGTGAGCTGGGAAGAGGGGGGGGAGGGATTTGAGTCCATTATTTGAATGGACATTAACCTGGCGACTGTATTTCTCTTAAATATTAATTGTGTGAGCATACCATCATAAAATTTAGATGTTATTTTTACTACAACATAGGTATTGTGTCGGAAAAAGTGGAGTTTGGGGGTCGGGCCAGTCTCTATTGGAATTAATCCCATATGTTCTTTGTTCCATTTACGCGGATTTCACTTAACGCGGTACCCTGTGGGTTCAATTGACCGCGTAAATCGGGGTACTACTGTACTAAAAAAATTATGTCTAGTGCAAACTATGAGATGTTTTCACTCAGATTAATTGCTATCTTGCAAGGATTCCAGCAATGCAAGTTATATTCTGCTAAGTCGAGTCTGTGACACTTTATAAGAGAAGAACGTGAAGCCTAAAACCACCTTCATCCCATTAATCGTTATCACCCACCGCCATCTGCCTCCCCTGCTGGCTGGAAGGGGGAGGGGGAGGTGGGGTGTTGACAACCAGGACGGGTGTGTAGTTATCAGTTGAGGGGTCAGGAGGGACATGGGATAAAAGACAGGGAGTGTAACTTTTTTGCTTATAAAATGCCACCGACTCGACTTAGCAGAATATAACTTGCATTGCTGGAATCCTTGCAAGATTGCAATTAATCTGAGTGTAAACATCTCATAGTTTGCACTAGACATAAAATTTTTAGAAATTGACTTAGTACATTTGAGTACAGATTGCAATAATTGTAATGCTTTTTCCACAACTTTATAGCATTACTGTTGACTTTTAGTAGTTGTGGCACGCATCCTAATTTTCCTCACAAGATTAAGTATTCACTATATGCATCCTGAACCATCGAAGCTGCCGGACTGTCGGGTGCCGGATTAGCGGGACCCAACCTGTAGTTGCCGGGACAAAATTACCTTAAAAAGAGCTTCCAAAATTGGTGGATTGGCAGTGGGGACCAACTCTTGGCCAGCCAGACATAACACCCTGTGACTTTTTTCTATGGGGTTATGGCAACTTATGTAAAAGGCTGCATGTACACAACTCCAGTGGCTAACATTGACAATTTAAAAAACCGAATTGCTGCTGCTGTTGCAAGGGTTGATGTTGATATGTTGCAGCATACAAGAATGGAAACTAAATACCGTTTGTACATTTCACGTGTGACCAATGACATGTGTACCTCATTTCTTATACTGTATGTTTTATTTGAGAGAGACATTTTAAAGATAATATGTGTACTGTATACCCTACTAAAAACTACTCACCATAAACAGTTATCATGCAGGAAAAGCTTTACAATGATAAGCGGTGGTTATGAGGAGGCAGAGAAAAGCTTCAATAAAGTATGCTGTGGATTATACAAGAAAACAATAATGTATCACAATCAATTGATTACACTCCTACACATGCTTACGGTGCACAGTACAGTGTATGTGAACACTACGAAACATATATTTATACTGTACTATCTACACTGAGTGTTGTCGACTAATCATTATCGTAACATTACTCCACACCATCTGTACATAACACAAAATGCTTTAATATTATTTGGAACAATGCTGATGTAACACAATTAAGTAAAGTTTGTTAGAACAGCAGTTTAGCCACATTCTGAGGCTAAATTATTTCTACTACTGTACCTGTACAAACCAAAGTTTGTTAAAACAGCAGTTTAGCCATATGCATATATACTAGATTATTACTTTGTATCACCAATGTACTGTACGGTATGTTAAAATGGTCACCCTAAATAAATTCACAGAAAAAGTCACAATTTTGGCGAGGGAAATGTCACAATTTTATTTAAGAGCCATTAATAAGTTAGATAGGGTTGTGTTGGGCTGGGCTGGGAATTACATCCCACATGGACGATTGTCTGTTTTATGCAATTTAACGTCACCTAACATAACATAACCTAAACTGACCTAACCTGATCATTCAACTCATTCAACTAAGATGGTGAAAACTGCATGAAACAGACGATTGTCCAAGTGGGATGACACCGGGCTGGGTTGGGATTTTTCTACATGTTCAAAAATGAAAACCTAACTGAACTAGACCTAACCTCTGTGAGCATTTTTCTTGGGACCATTTGTCCTGTGACAAATTTCTGTGACTTTTTCCCAGCATTTATAAAAATAGAGTAAACGTGGAGGAAATGGTTATAGTATCATCAGAAAGAATTTATAGAATTGTTGCAGAGCGCGGCCTCATTACCGCCATGAAGATAAACTAGTGCATGCCTAGGCGCCTAATTATCTATGAAACGAACAATTTCCACAATAAATGATTTTCATATCAGAACTCACTGATGTAAATATTGAAATAAAATAAACAGTAATAAAAATAACTCACTCACGGGTTAGTCTTATATATTAACAAAATTTTGGTCCAATTCCAAGTTCCTTGTGTGATAACCTTTTCCTTCCCCTTTACCAAAAATAGTAGTTTAGGTCAGCCACATGCATTGACTAAACTATTATTTTATATCATCAAATTTAATTAAAACAACAGTTCAGCCACATGCATAGACTAAACAATTACTAAATAAATAAACACTATCATTTATCAGTAACATGCCTGCCATGATTACCTCAGGGTCAACCTCAGGCAGTTTCCTAACATTATGTAATCTTACCTCCACCTGACGACGTATTATTGCTGTTGTTGTTAAAGTTTGTATATAAAATAAAATTCCTACATGTAGATTCAGAAATACAGCAGGTGTTAAAGACAAATGCAGGTGTTTTGTCGTAATTAAGAAGGAAAAGGAAAGAATGGGTGGTCCGTGGGCGAGACGAGAGATAACAATGTTTACCTCTTGGTGTTCATCAGCCAGCGACCCGCCTTCACCCATATCTCTTACGTCCCTTTACATCCTTTTTTTATGTGTCCAAGTGATGTTAAATGTTACTATTAAACACAGAATTCATAATATTGTAGATATAATGGGTGTGTATTTGTTCATTTTTTTTATTTTTTATGGTGATAGTCCTTGCATGGGGGGGGGGAGGACAAAAAGTAAATACATTTAACCATAAATAAATACAGGAATTAAGAAAAAAATCAAGAATGAGAAGAGATATATACGTTGTGTTCTTAAAGTAAGTTAAACAAATGAGACCCCGCGAATTCCCCAGTGTATGCCTCGTGGTCTAGGTCAACTACACCGCCTTACATGATGGAGGTCAACTTTTAAGCCACGCCTACCTCCGCTATATAAGATCTGACCTCGTGGTGACCTACCTGCTTGGCCATCAGAACAAGCAGAGAAATAGAGATAATAAATAACTATGAACGAAAATGGAAGATAAAAACCAATGTCCAAAAACTCAAAATAATTCACATCGCAAAAACAAACCCCTACCCTATTATTGTCAACAACCAACAAATACCATATGCTGCCAACGGAAAAATATTAGGACTCAAGATAACCAGAAACGGAATAATCCCCCACATCAATGAAAGAATAGCTATGGCAAAATCACAACTTACAAAGCTCAGAAGATTCCGCCAATTAAACACCAACACGCAATTGCACCTATACAAAGCACTGATCAGACCACACTTAGAATACCCTCCGATACCTCTGAACACAATCGCAAGAACAAATCAACTTAAATTTCAAGCAGTGCAAAATATAGCCCTCAGAAGAGCGGCAAAACACCAACCACCATACACACAAACAGCACAAGACATACACACAGAACACGGCATAGACCCACTCAACACCAGAATACACACCCAAGCAAATGCAATATGGAAAAAAATCCAGCAAGAACAGGATCCCATACTAAACCAACTAATTGAGGAAAACAACAACACATCGCACAGATGGTGGCCTAGAAGCAGAAAAACTGATAACGAAGAACCAGAGCCTCTATATACACAATAAAAAAGAACCAAAAGATGGGCACAACTCTCCAGTCACACAAGGACCTGGAGGGACCCCCCACCCCCTATCATAATATGCCCCAAGGAAACATCAAATAGAACAACTTAGCTTAGCTTGGCTGAGACCGGTCTTCCCTAACCGCATGAGTCCTCTAATGCAGCACTGTTGACGGAAGACAAAAAACCCGTCTCCGTAAGGTGGATAGCCCACCTGCTGTTAACCTCCTCCTCTATTTCCCACTTCTGAACTTTACCTTGTACTGTACCCTTCTTGCACCCTCAGAGCTAGTGCTCCCTTCTCTCCGTATCACCGACCGACCGACCTACCTCTCTTTCTACCTACACCAACCAGCAAGCAGCACCTCCTCCTCCTCCTCCTGCCTGGCGGTCCTCGCTCCCGCCGGCGAGCATGGCGACCCACAAGCTGGTCCTCCTCTGAACATCCTCACCAACCAGCTCTCTCTACATCACGCTTGTAAACACGCTGCCACTTCCCAGCACCAAGCAGCACTGTACATCCAATACCATATGTATACAGAGAGCACATTGTGCGTTTCCTTTCTCCATCCCATCCTGAGTGTGAACCCAACAACTCGTACCCTACAAATGGTGACCACCGGAGATTCGCACTCACACAGGATGGAGGAGAAACCGATAACTCTCCCAGTCTTCAAGCAACATGGAAGACTGGCTTTTCCATACAGAGGCAGCTCTCATCGGCTCTACAGCTACTGTCTCTACACCGCAGGTTAGACACCCTAGAGCAGCACTGCTTCTCTAAGCAGACACCAGCTCCTCTTCCTGCCCCAATCACCACGTCCTACCGACCCCAGCACACCCGTCCTGCCTCAGATGCCGCCCCCGGCCCAGCAGTACCCCCTGCCACTGTCCTGGACCCTGCTCCCGACGCGGCCCATGCGCCTGAGTGCGGCCCCACGCACCCTTTTTTTTCTCCCTTAGGTACTCCTTGCTACTGTCCTGCATCCAGCTGCTGTCTTGGACCCTGCTGCTGTCATGCACCCTGCTGCTGTCATAGACCCTCTTCCTGATGCAGCCCCTGCTCCTGAACCAGACCCACACACCCCAGCAGGTGCATCTGAGGACTCTGTACCTACCGCGAGGGAAACACAACATTCATCGCCTCCACAACGCTCCTTCTCCCTCTCTCCTTCCACAGATCTCGTGTGTCTAGACAAAGTTGTCTCCACTAGCGGCCGGCTCATCCACGCCCTCGCCGTTATGTCTCACATGTGGCATGAACTGTCCGTTCTGCCTCACATGTGCCATGCAACCCTGCAGACAACAAGTCTCCTACACCGCCTGGAGGGAAGGGGGAGTATTGTAGTGGATTCCTCCCCTACAAATGCTGTTTGCCGCTGAGTAGCCCACAGAGGTCCTTCTGGTCCTTAACCAGAAGGATTTACTAGAAAAAGAGTTAGTCAGGTTAGTGGTCTTTCTTTTTATAAAATTCCGCTTGGGCCTACGAAAAAAATAGCCTTACAACGATTCCTAAAAGTAATGAAAGAGGAGTGAGTAATAGGAGGAGATAGTTTCGTAACTTGATATGCCTTATCTCTCTCCTTACATGCAAGAGAACAGGAGCGATCAAACCAAGATTGTAAAGTGAAAGTTTTGGTGGAAGATGGGATAAATGCACTCATACTACCCTGTAAAACCCCAGCAATGCTGTCAGCACATACCGAGGCGTCCTGAGTGGAAAAGCAACATTCATCCCAGGGAAAGTTAGAGAAGAATTCTAGCAAGGATTACCAGTTTGCCCTCCGATAGTACTATAGTTGGCGTTTAGAGGGGGTGGGGGAGTTGGTTGTGCCCAGTTTGATTTAAGAGAAATAAGATTGTGATCAGAAGATCCTTAGGGGGCAGAAATTGAGTATGAATACTGTGAAGGGTTAGAGGTAAAACAAAGATCAAGTAAGTTGATCGTATCGATCTGGAACACGTGTAGGGTGGTGAATTATTTGTTCTAGACCATTAAGTAAGGAAAAAGAGAGTGCCTCAGCTCCACCTGGGTCATCCCTTGCAGAGCCAAGCCACTCTCTGTGATGTACATTGAAATGCCCGAGGTAAAGGATCGCGGTGTTGGGGTTCCAAATACTGTAGTTGGTAAAGTTGGGAGAACAGAAGAGGAAAAAAAATATTAAAAATGGTAGAGATATTTTGAGCCACATATCATCATAAAGAGAAGATTCAAGATCCGTGAGTCGAGCTATAGGTGTACGTGTGTTGCAGTAGGCGCATACACCTCCCTTAGAACGCATAGAAATATAAAGGTTGTAGTAGGAGACTTGAAAATGTTTGGGTGAAGTTGCTTTGGTCAGTTGAAGTTCAGATAGTAGTAAGAGATCGGGGGAAGAGGTTAATAGATGGTGCTCCACAAAAGAAAAAATGGATCTCAGGCCACGAATGTTGGAAAAATTAGGTGTGAAAAAAGCCAACCCTCCATCAACCACAGTGACGTCAGTTGAGGCCCCCGTAGTTTGATGATGATCAGGTCGGCCCTAGTTTACAAAATTATAATACGAAATTATGCCTCGGCATAACAATACGTAAAAGGGTAAAATGTAGGGATTTAGGGTAAAACTGGTTCTAACTTAGGGTAAGATGGACCATGGTTGAAAATGTTCAAAGAAGGGCCACCAGACTGGTGCCTGCACTTCGGCACCTCAGCTACCCTGAGAGACTGGAGCGCCTGAACTTGCCTAGCTTATACTACAGACGGGCAAGGGGGGACCTAGTTGAGGTGTATAAGCATCTCAGGGGGCACTACTCAGTCGAGTGTCCTTGCTTGGAGCTGGCGGACGCTCGCCCCACAAGGGGTCACAGCTCAAGATTGAAGAAGCCGCAGTCCAGAAAACAGTGAGGGCAAACTTTTTCGGAGTGAGGGTTGTAAACTCTTGGAACAATCTACCAGAGAGTGTTGTGATGGCACCGAGTGTGAGCTCTTTCAAGACAAGACTTGACCAACACTGGAGCGGGTTCAGGTACATTCAGGAGCCGGTGCATGCCCACTGCCCAGTATTTGCCAACAGTGCGTGACAGAGACGTGACCGATCGCCCGGGCGGCTAGCGAGTCGATCTTTTGGTGAAGAAGATAAATGAAAAGGAAAAGTAATCAGAGACGTGACCGATCGCCCAAGCGGCTAACAAGCCGATCAGTGGCGAAGAGGATAAAAGTTAACCAAAAACATCTGTAATAACTGCTGCACTCCCTCTTTTCCTCCTCTCTTCCGACCTGATAACTCTATAGCCAACTCTCCACAAATAACTATAGACCAGTGAGCCTGACCAGCAAAGTATGTAAAGTACTTGAGAGCATTATAAGAGAAGCCATGATGGAACATCTACTACGAAACAACCTTCTAAAAGACTGTCAACACGGTTTTATGCCGGGACTCTCCTGCTTGACACAATTACTCAAGGAACTGAATGTTTGGACCCGAATTCTGGAACAGGGCAGCAATATAAACAATATACTGTATACCTAGATTTTGCCAAGGCTTCCAACAGCGTACCCCATGAAAGGCTGAGAAATAAACTGGAAGGGTACGGGAATCGGAGAAGTGTCCTAGCGTGGATTGAGGACTTTCTGCATGATCGCAAACAGTGTGTGGTGATTAACCCTTAAGCCCAGGGTTAGGGTGCTGCTGGCAGTACACCCCCACTCCCCCCGCAGGGTTAAATCGAGAAAAAAAATCAACTTTTCCAAAAATAATAATAATAATAATACAAAAATAAAATAAATAAATAATGGCGAGAAAATAGGCGGATGTTCTGGAACGTCACTCGGGGCCTAAGGGTTAATGGTACGAAATCGTCATGTGTACCCGTGATAAGCGGGGTACCACAGAGCGGTGTATTGGGCCTGTTGTTGTTTGTTTGTTTCATAAATGACATGCCAGAAGCAATAGACTCCTCCATACAAATGTTTCTTGATGACACCAAGTTATTTCGGGAAACTAAGAACCAAACAGACTGTGATGAGCTGCAGAAAGATCTCTCTGAACCTCAAGAATGGTAGAAGAAGGGGCTGATAAGATTCTATGTCATGAAGTGTAAGGAGGCATATCATATGTCTCAATGGGACGAAGAAACTGTATTAATAGAGACTGAATGCAAGAAGGACCTGGGTGTATATGTTGAGAACGAACTGAAGCTCTCGGGCCATTGTGAGAAGAAGGTGAATCAAGCAACTAAGTTATTAGGTCCTATAAGAAGGTCATTCAGATATCTAGATGGTCTATCTCTCGTAAGGATCTTCAAGAGTGAGGTGCTTCCCTGCCTGGAGTATTGTCACCCCATCTGGTCCCCAAGTTATGCTAGGGATTGTCAGTTGATTGAATATGTCCAAAGGAGGGCCACCAGACTGGTGCCTGCACTTCGGCACTTCAGCTATCCTGAGAAATTAAATTGCCTGCAACTGCCTAGCTTATATTACAGATGGGCAAGGGGGGACCTAATTGAGGTGTATAAGCATCTCAAAGGGCACTACTCAGTCGAGTGTCCTTACCTGGAGCCGGCGGACGCTCGCCCCACAAGGGTCACAACTTGAATCTGAAGAAGTTGCAAGTACAGAAAACTGTGAGGGCAAACTTACTCGGAGTGAGAGTTTTGAACTCTTGGAACAATCTACCAGAGAGTGTTGTGATGGCACTGAGTGTGAGCTGTTTCAAGACCAGACTTGACCAACACTGGAGCAGATTCAGATACATTCAGGAGCCGGTGCATGCCCAGTACTTGCCAACAGTGTGTAACAGACGTGACCGATCGCCCATGCGGCTGACGAGCCAATCAGTAGCGAAGAGAATAAAATTAAAGTAAAAGTAATCATAAAGGAAGAGCACAAAAGACATCATGAAGGTATAAAAGATAAAGACATCATGAAGATAGTGAAGATAAGTGCAGATAAGACATCATAAAGGAAGTGCAAGAAAATACATCATGAAGGAAAAGAAGACAAGACATTAAGCAGGGAGTGCCAGTGTGACATCATGCAAGTACTGTAGTGATATAGAAATTATTATTCATAATATATAGTACAAGACTTTATTTTTACTGTACTCGCATTATCCTTTGATTAATGTCTCCCTATGAACAAACAGTTTAATGCAGATTGTTACTCAGCTAATCTCAGTTTCAGTTTTTCTGTATCCTTATTCTGTATATACCGTATGTCTGATGTGCTTTAAAGAAATGAAGGACTTATAAAACAAATATGACAGTAACAAAATAATATTTATTATGTTTCTATAAAATGCTGCCAAGCTCGTGTTGAGGCTGTAACTGGGTACATCTACTGAGGCCCTCGCACCCACCTGCCAAATTTAGTTTGTGACCCTGTGTCTTATCCTTACATCATTCATTTCATCACTATTATTAATTATAATTATTATTGAGCTGTAACAATTATTTATTTAAGGATTAACAACTGCACCTGCAATATCAATATGAATCATGGCAGAGGATAACACAGAAGATTTAAACAAAGTGAATGTTTTATCATCAGTAGAAAAACACACCTTTGCTACAATCTACATTATACATCTAATTTTATCTCGATAAAATAGCATTATATAATTACTGTACCATATGTTGCCCTCCAAAATTAATTTACAAGATCTCTTCATCAAGACAACACTTACTCATCACCTTTACAATAACCAACTGAGTACAGTACACCTGTTGCTGAGGAGTAATCTGATATCTTTGTAAGATATTTTCTTGGTATACAGTAACAGGATGGAATGAACTTAGTAAGAAGGCTAACACACTGTGCATACTGTAGTCACAACAAAATGTTAGCATGGCAGTGTTTGTAACACTGTACAGTACCTTAAAGTATGGAATGTTAATTCCAATTTCCTTCAACACAACATAAATAATAATAATACAAAAAAATGCATAATTAAACTATGCTGTATGTCTTTATATTTGGTACTGACAAAGGTAAATATGATACTTTTGTTAAAAAACTAAACTGACCAAAATTTAAATACAGTATTACCCCGCCTAACGCGGTTTCACTTAGCGCGTTTTACCGTATACGCGGTGCCTCGCCAGAGCTGAACTTTCACTTTACGCGGGTTTTTTCCACATATACGCGGTGAGTGTCCGGCTCGAGATGCTATTTTTAGATTTGCCCCACCCGCCACCCTGCCTGACTGCCTGTTTTAGCTCATAAAATTCATACAAATTACCCGGCCAGAATATAATTTACATTGCTGGAATTCTTACAATATGATGATAATTTTGAATATAAACATCATATATTTTGCATTAGACATACAAATTTTAGATAAAATGTTTACTCTGAGTAAATATGTTCTCTTTTGTGCAAAATATATGACATTTATATTCAAAATATTCCTGGTCTTACAAGGAATCCAGCAATGTCAATTGTATTATCCTAACTTTAGAAGAGGGGGAGGGAGTTGAGTCCATTATTTGAATGGACATTAACTTGGCGACTGTATTTCTCTATTTCTCTTAAGTATTAATTGTGTGCATGTACCATCATAAAATTAAGATGTTAATTTTACTACAACATAGTTATGTGTCGTCAAAAAGTGGAGTTTGGGGGTCGGGCCGGTTTCTATTGGAATTAATCCCATATGTTCTGTTGTTCACTTAACGCGGTTTTCACTTAACGCGGTACCCTCTGGGTTTTATTGACCGCGTTAAGTGGGGTACAACTGTATAAACATAAGTTGGTTTGAAACATCATTAAACATTAAGCCTTTTATAAAAAAATGAAGAAAAAATCAAACTTAGGCACACTGTATTACCCAGTACAGTACAGTTCCACACTCAAAATTGAACATTACAAAATTAATGTACAGTACTGTACTACAGGTAATGAGAACTTTTAAGAAAACCTTATAGAAGATCTTTGAAAAAAAATTATTTACTTTATTACCCGGGGATAAATAATTAATTTATCGTACCAGGTAAATTACTGTACAGTTGAAATGTTGAAAAGAAAACATCACCATGACACAGGGGTGAGCATGTACAGTACGGTGCATCAGTGACAGCAGCTCTTTAGCACTGATCACAAGTACAGTACAGTACAGTACTGGGTGCTAGGCCAAGATATATGTTGATCCTATTTTCTTCACAGTCCACACCTGTACATCATCACAACAATGACACAGGATTTTTTCTCATGATAAATATTAATATGAAGTAACTATCAATAATAAAGCCATGTTAACTACAAAAATATAATAAATGCATCAGGAATAACACAGAAAATAAATTTTAAACTTCCAGAAGAAAATTTTGAATTATAATCCATTTCTTTTCATGCATTAACAAAATGTACAGCACATAAGGAAATGTTCAGTTTCCTTGTCTCACGGAGTATGTAACAATATACAGTATATTAATTCATTCAAAGAGATAAGTGTACACGTTAAAATAAATAAGCTGAAATATTATCTTGTAAAAATGGTCACTAAAAACAGGCAGTAATAATTACCAAATGGACAGTCTTAGTAGTGTACTGTATTATTGTCCATAAGCCTCATGTCACCAGTTAGTAAGTGGTTTTTTTTTTACATGAAATTAATGTGTGAGATTATTGTAAATCATCACTTGTTGAAATCTTCATTACCCTATTCTTAGATCTGCCCAAAAAAAATTTCTTAACATCAATATCGCCATATAGTGTACAGGCCAAACAGTGGTTACAATTTTCTGATTATCTTTTTTTTTTAACATGTAATCAAAAAGGAGCTTACAGCCAAATGTTTCAAGCACATGTATTATTACAACTGAGGGCAACTGCCTGTAGAAATTACATCAAAACATGCAAAACGTGAAAGCCAGTTTAATGATAAATCTGTCACTTTACTATACAGTATAAACATGAAAGGTGACAAAGAAATTTTCCCCTTGTCTTCTGAAATATATTTACAAATACATGCATAGAAATGTCAAAATATTCACACTAATATAAAAAATTGAACTAGAAGGAATATTTTATTTCATGTACTGTATGTTAGGTTATACCAGTGCTGGAAACCATTCTACAAATTTTAGCATCCACACATCATTTGCACTGGTAAATAACATTGGAGATACACATAAGAAAAGTGGTTAGAAATAACTATTACCTCTGTAAATGAGAAAAATACTAAGGGAAAAGAAGAAGTTGATCTACATACATTTTGACTGTTTTTCAATAACCACTGTTCAATGATCATAGATTTCACCAAATGTCATTATTTTCAAATCAAATAACGTCTTCAATAAAATACAAGTACTACAATACAGAAGAAAAGGGATAATGTGTAGAATGAGCCGTGGCAGTGAGAGAATGATGATGAATCCTGTTGCACCGGAACAATGAATCCAACACTGCTACAGTGGTGTGTTCAGGTTCACTAGTTACTGTGTGTACTGTGAATGACCAAACTGTACTAATAAGCTATGCTCTATGTCTTTTACTTTTAGCAATGCATAGTCGGTCATATGTCCGCTATACTCGGGTTCAGTGATCTTGTTTCCACTAACGACTAACACAATCATTTTGACAGACACAACATCACTGGTTACCATAAGGCAGTACAGTACACAATTTGTAGTGTCTGGTGTTCAACTTATGGACACAATAGATCACAGTACAGTGTCCTCTCTACCAAGATACAAAATTTCCAATGACTCCATAAACTGAATGGCTATGAGAGAACATGTCAGAGTAGTGTCACATAGGTCATGTTTTAAATATTAAACTGGATATGGAATGTGAAACGTTCCATTAATGGTGTCAAGTGAAACTTAAGTACAGTACCAACACAGGCTCCAGATCCCAGAATGGAATATAATGATCCAAAGAAAGTTTGTTTTTATTAATGTATTCTTAAATATGTAAATAATGTATAATTTAATATATCACTGAATTGTGTTTTAGGTTCATTAGTAAGAATGATAAACTTGGTTAATAATGTTCCGTTTACTTTCCTTCCTCCATGTAACTGTGACATGTTTCCTCTTCACTGTGGTTATAACTGTTATCTTTGTGTTAAATGAAAAATGAAGCAAACTTTCTCTTGGTGGCTTAGCTTTGCTCTCCTAAGACCTGCATGTATGTAGCTGCACTGAATTGGTCTAACACAAACCAATAACACATTACTGTTTATCACGAACAATGCACTCTAGGCGAGTAAAAACAAGGACATTTACAGTGTCTTTTTTTACAACATTAAAAAAAGTTAGAAAAGCAAAAGACATGTAAACATATTGAAAAATGGATAACATTTATAATATGTTAAAATACTGTAACATAAAAAGTACTGTAATATCAAACTCAGGTTCCTAGAGCTTTAATTACTGGTACCTGTACTCTCTTGTGCATTCTTGTTTTATATTTAGGATAATACTGTGTAGCAGTGGACATCTGACTTGTTAAAAAAATCTTTACATATTTACTATTTCAGGTAAATCACTTAAGAAAATTTTATACTGTACTGTATACAACTAAATGAAAAAGCTTTCACAAAAATACTTGTCATATGATTAACACTTCCAGGGTTATAGAAATAAAAATTTACTGGAAATCTGCACTCTGAAAATTCTCCAGTAACTAATAAATATAACAGCTACAATATAATAATAATACAGTAATAATAATAATAATATCAATACTACTAATAATAAACAAACTTTACTCTTAAAACAGAATAATTTCTGGTTTTTGACAACTCTTGTATAATTAGAATGTAGTTAATGTTGATACAGTTTACTTTTAGTGTGTGTGTGTGTGTGTGTGTGTGTGTGTGTGTGTGTGGTACTTCAGAGAACTACAGTACTTAGAAGATGTATCCCAGTCAGGTAACACAACCACTGAATTTCAATGGATATATACAAAGGCGAATATTTAATTCTTTTTAGAGTTTGATGAAAGGTATGCATTGATAACTGTTACAAGGATGGAAGATGGTGGAGGACAAGCATCATGACTGTTACAAGGATGGAAGATGGTGGAGGACAAGCATCATGACTGTTACAAGGATGGAAGATGGTGGAGGACAAGCATCATGACTGTTACAAGGATGGAAGATGGTGGAGGACAAGCATCATGACTGTTACAAGGATGGAAGATGGTGGAGGACAAGCATCATAAGTTCACTTCTTTACTTATATAATCTACTGCTGGAGTTGTACCAGCCTTCTGTAAGAGGTGGTGTTGCAGTGTAAGGTACATGTCCCTTGCATTATCACATGAACACCTACAAGGAAGCCTAAACAGTGCTGGGTCTCCTGAGTTCTCCACATCAAAGAGCTCCTCATACTAGACCAAGCAATACAATCAGGTACTGTATACTCTTACCCATATGTATGTGTACGATGAAAGACAAAAGTCATGTCGTGAAATTTGCCGAAGGGGTAAACTTTTGGTGCGGTCTGCCTTGTGGTAAGGGCTCTCATAATGTTTCACGAGTTATATTTAATCTTCGGACAAAACTGCGACACGACTTTTGTCTTTGAATGTACATACTGTATATTACAGTATTTGCACGACAATTTTGCCATTGACCAAAACAAGTAATTGCTCTCCATATATACTGTACAGTATTTAATAATTATATTATAAAGAAATAATTTTGGTTACCCTGTTGGTTGGCATTATGAAGAGTATCCAGTAGTTAAACTCTGTTTCAACATGTCCTATGGGAACCGGATCACCAAATATGTGCCATCCCTTGGTCTCAGCTGCATTTTCTGGGCTGGTACCCTGGGTATGCTGTAGTGAGCAGGGGGGTTGGTGATTCCTCCATTCTGGATTAACCCACCAGCTGCCATCAGGTAATTGTGACTAACCCATACAAGCATGAAAAATTACTGTAAAATATTGATGATGTCTGTTCATATATACTAAATAATTTTGATTCTCTAAAATATTTTTTTTATTGTCTCAAAGCAAAGTAGAACATATAAATTGTGCCATACACCAAAGGGAATTTATAAACTGCAGGGGACCCTAAAAAAATAATCACCTAATGGCTTTTTTGGCTATCCTTCTCAAATTGCCTTATTGTTTACCAATGTCTAGGTACATTTTTGGAAACTTGTTCTGTGTATGTACAGGTACTCCTCGACTTACGATCATCCGGACATACGACCGCCGCAGTCGTATAAAATATTTTTCAAATTGCAAAATATTTTTCAAATTACGTATTTTCGAGTCCCGACGTTAGTGATAGCGCTGTGTACTAACAAAATTCTCGTTTGTAATTCCCTTTGAAATGGCTGGCAAGCATAAAAGTGAGAGTTCTCGTGGTTCTGAGAAAAAAAAGAGACACCCATTTCAGATTTTCTATGTATTATTTTCGCATTTTTTACTTACGACCAATTCGACTTACAACCTGGTCGTCTGTCCCTAACCCCGTCGTAAGTCGAGGACTGACTGTATATTGTGTACGTGTACAGGTCTATACACATGCTGAAATGATGTAAACTAGTACCATATACAGTAACGGTTTTACTAGACTGAAGCAAACAAACTAAAATGGGCCACACATGGACACTGAACCATTGCAATTTTGGACTTCACTGTTTTGGAAATGATTTTTTTTTTTTTTTGAGGGGGTGGAGCTTTGGACAAATATTTAGTTTTGGAAATACAGTACAGTACAGTACAGTACTCTAAAATCTTGAACACTTTGAATGAAGTTAAGGTGGCAACTTGGTGACTTCTCATGTGACCACCTCATTGATCACATAGCACCAGGTTTTAATGTGGCAAAAGACTGCTTGATGCCGCTGCTTGGCGCGAACACTGCTGACGACTTCAAGCTCAAGCCTATGTTAATTTCTCGCGTTGCCAACCCACGTGCCATGAAAGGTTACTCTAAGGATCACCTTCCTGTTATCTACAAGGCAAATAAGAAGGCATGGATAACCAGCGCCATCTTTAGCCAGTGGTTAACTGTGTACACCGTCCCTGCACTGAAGAATTATTGTGCCAAGGAGAATCTGGACTTCAAATTTTTTTTTGTCACTGACAATGCTCCGGCGCATCTTCCTAGTCTCGACAACTTACATGACAATGTTCGAGTTGCTTTCCTGCCTCCCAACACGACAGCACTGATGCAGCCTAAGGACCAAGGCGTTATCGCCACATTCAAGGCATATTATTTATGGTGTACCATGGACCAACTGCTCCAGGCTACTGATGGAGAAAATAAACCTAGGATCCGAAAATATTGGTGGGGCTTCAACATTCTACATGCAATTGACAACATTGGAAAGGCATGGGAAGAAGTTTCAGAAAGTTGCCTGAATGGTGTATGTGGCATAAGTTATGGTCTGAGTGCCCGAACAGTTTTACGGGATTCACGGACTTAGTCCCATCTGTGAATAGGGATATCCTCAGCTTGGCTAGACAGGCAGGCTTTCATGAGTTGGAATCTGAGGATATTGAGCAAGTCCTGGCATCCCATACAGAAGAGCTAACTAATGAAGATCTGCAACTGCTAACAGAACAAAGTGCCGCTGAAGACGACGACAAAGAAGAAGAACCACAACGAACGCTAACTACCAAGAGGATAGCAGAAGCGTTCAACATGATCCAGCAAGGAATGCAAATCTTCATTGATGACGACCCAAACAGAGGATGTAGCTCAAAGATTTTTCACAGCTATAATGAGATCTACAAGGAGAAAAAGAAGAGGAGCACTAAGCAGTCAATGCTGAATTAATTTTTTTCGTTGCTGAAAGGCAGAAGCAACATCTTCACAACAGCCTGCAAGTGAGGCGAAGCAGCCAGCAGCAGAGGAGGAACCCCAGTCAGAGCGGGAGGAGCCACCAGCCGGGTCTCAGTGACTCGCCGCCCTCCTCCGCTCCCGCCCTCCTCCTCTCCTCTCCTGCGCTCCACTACCCACCGCACACTCGCTCCACCACCTCCGCCCATTCGTGATTACAATACAAAATGATTTAGTTAATTTGTATAATTGTAATGTATATAATATTTTCTATAAAAATGCCATTGAAAATCTGTATATGTAATGTATTTCATGGGGCAAAGGGAGGCTAGGGCACATAACTCCCGTGTTTTATTTCTTATGGGGAAAATTGATTCCGTTAACGTCGCGGTTTTCAGGAACGGAGCCACGACGCTAAGTGAGGACTTACTGCACTAACAATAATAATGATAATAATAATAATGATAATAATAATAATAATAATAATAATAATAATAATAATAATAATAATAGTAATAATAATATATTATCCTTATTTTGCGAGAGTTTATTCGCATTTTATGGTTCAATTAGATGGTTATCCCAATACTTTTTACATAAGTTATTCAGTGTATACTTTCTCTCTAAATGTGAGTTATAATATATGAGTAATGACAAAATTAATACAGTATAAATGTTTGGTATCCAGTATCATAAAATTATCTATAAATAAATTCTTCAGTTATAAAATGAGACAAAAATCTTAATACTGAACAATGAATTATTCTCTAACATAATAATTAATGAACTAAAGTAGCAGCCTTAAAATATAACTAATTTCAGCTTACCAAGAGCAAGACGTCCCCAATACTGTACAGTACAGTAGACCCTGCGTTACTCAACTTCCACACTATCCGCATTCTAGAGTATTACCTTGCAAATGCTACAAGATTCCAGCTTATCTTTGCAACAATGAGCTGGTTTTTAACATAACATTCAAACACACCAATTTATATGTGCTTGGAAAATGAGTTGCCCAATCAATGGCAAAAATGAACTCAACCCCTGTGCATCTACATCCATCAACAGAGAGAATATGACCCTCTGGCTGCCTGGTCCAGTCAAACTTTTACATACTGACAGGATGTATAATTTTCCTGTTTATGAACAGCCACAATTACAAAACTTTATTAACATGCAGCATGCTATTTAATTATTGCTGTGTTAAGATAGATCCTTCACCGTCTCCCACAACACCCAATACAATGATATCTCAGTTAGCAGGAACAATTGGTGCAGAGCACTTCTGAGAATGAGAGATTTCCTGGTAATGAGACGACTCTAAAAGCTGGAAAGAACCTCATCCCTGGAATTTCCGTAATTTTCCGGATACTGGAAAAAATTATCAGAATTTTCCAGAAAATGTGCCCCTTGGAAAATCGTTCCCAAAGCTGTAATTTTCCGGAAAATTACAGTTTTGGAAACGACCCTGAGAGAATTTCAATTACGGCTATCGGAGAGTTCCGGGTTTGAGGAATTCCGGCTAATGGAGATATTACTGTACTGTATCTCAAAAGCTGAAGAAGATTGTTGAAAGCACTGTTGCTAAGTAATCACATGGGGGGGTGGAGTCACTGAAGCGCTTACACTTAATGACATCATCTGAATTCAGGACATGGAAACCTTGGCTTTAGTGAGTCTAAAACTCCCCAGATAACAAATGCTTAAGTTAGATTAATCATACCTACATGTGCAGGTAAAGCAGTGGCAGTATAGTGTTACTATTTGAACATCTACATTAATATTACAATGTGAAGTGGATCTTCTATTCCTTATGAGTTTCCATATTAAATACAGTAACTGTTTTCAGTTCTGTAATAAGAGAAAAAGTACAGTACGTATATTTTTCTTCTAAGATTTTAATTCCTTTCTACAGTATCAGCCATGTTAAGGTCCTATTTAGTGTGGATATCGCTGGTCTACTGTGTGTGCGACAAAATAATAGCACCTACCATAAAGTGTCTTTATTATTACAAAAGAATCATCTGAAATCATTTCCAACTCATCAAATATATATTTACAGATCAAGGTAATGAACTACTACTTTAACCTTGATCACAAAGTTTAAGCATTGTGGAATAAGTTGAGAATCTAAGGTGAAACGAAGAACTTTATGATAACCAAAGGGTATTGTACTGTACTTGTTTTTCTTCTTTATTTCATTAACAATAATAAGAAATTCATAGCTAAATGATAGACGGCATTTATCAATGCTCTTAATTTCTTCAGAGGCATTGAGATATTTTGTGCAACGATTATACTGAACAACACTAGGCCATGTTCAGACCATTAATAATGTTTTTTTTTTTAAATTAGTCTACTGAACAATAATCCTATGGTTTCAAGCATGAGGAATCCCCAAAATCTTGGTAATTTTTTCATCATATAATATGCAAGTGAGCTAAAATACCATACAGTATCAGTAATGTGTGAGAGGCAGGAACAAGATTGAATCTCACTAAAGGAAAGATCAATCAATAAGCAGAATGTTCTTAACAGTGGAAGATTCAATACATCACTCGTACATTTGAGTTAACAAAGAGGTTGAATTTGAAAGTCAAGGTTGGTTTCATGCCAGAATACTGTGTGTTTATAAAGTTATTTCAATTACCTGGAACAAGAACCAGGCATATACCAATAACACTTTTCGCTTGAGTAGAGTAACTGTACAGTGATATAAAAGTTCAGTGCAGTCTGAGGTCAAATGTCATTATTAATAAGTTTTCCTTGGTAAGTAAATATTATTCCAAACTAATTCCCTTGAAAGTGAAAGTGGGTCCTATAGGCAGTGTGGATACAGCTTACTATTGACTAAGCCTTTCTTCTGGTGCACAAGGAGGTACAGTGACCAGTAATGCACTTGATTACCTTCACTTCCCTAAATCATGTAATGAAAAGCAAGGTAATTTTTACTTGCTTAAACTTACTGTGTATGTATGAACCTTATCATCATCCAATCCTTAACTGACAATGATTTATAGATTCTTAACATTTGGAAACAAAACAGCAAGTTGATGGAGTCATTTAAAATAAATTTTGGGTATTTCTGAAAGTACTGTACTTATCATACATTACATTACACTGTACATACGTACTGTATATTTCTTGATTTAAAGGCTCTTTAAAAATAAATTACCATGCACTTCTGTATCATATCTACAACATCACTGAATCATTATCAAATTAGAGACCTTCAATTGATTCCACAACCAAAAGTTTCTGACCTTTTCTGAATTTTCTCTGCTGACAACCAAAAGCATGTACAGTACAACGCAGTACTTTCAGATGGAGGAAAAAATTTATCGACACCAAAAAAAAAACTTTACTTGCTACCTAAATAATATAGGTCACTAATTTCTTAATAATAAGAGCTTACTGTAATAACACCTCGATTATAAGTTTATATAAAAATAAAAACACTGGGAGATCATCTTTCCTCGGTCCTTAAAACAAAAGCTAGAAGTGATACCCAAAGACAACATGACAAAGCTTACTTCTACATGTCTGGCATCAATATATTTGCCATCTTCACATTATATACAACTAAATCCACCAAAACCTCAGAAACCTGGAAATCTAAAAATTACAGCACTTCTGATAAATAATAAAATTGTACTGTACTCGTAATGCTACAGAACTGTAATAATAAAAATAATAATAGCAAAACAAAACCATAATAATAAACACAATGACAAAAATCAACTAGGACCTGCCACAGTAGAGTAAAAAATAAAGTCTTCAGAATAAGAATGGTCCAGATAATAAACATTCAGAAACAATGAACCAGTAAGAGAGTAGCAAAGCAGCCAATGATATCACCACGTTTGCTCTGTTGCGAAGCCCACTACCACGAAGGCTGAATATTTCCCATACTTTATGATCTTTATACCGCTTATGACTTTTACTATCAATTTAAAAAAAAATCACCTGAACTTGAGATAATGATGAAACAAAAAAAATTACATGTGGATAATACGAGTCATAAACAGAGGATAAAGTGTATAAAAATCTGAACCACCACTGTCAACAGTGAGTGTAGGGACCCCATGCTGCTGTAGGGTTGGAGCTGACCAGCCCATTATTTTATGTACAGTATTTAAAAACAAATGGTTATCAATGTCTCTACAATTTATTAGGATTATAGAGTTTTCTTTTCTTTAGGGTTCTTGAAATCTGAACTGGAATGGAGAGTTCCTGCTCAGTGGGTTCATTTAGTTGAATCACCACTGGACTACCAAGCAATACAATGCACTCTAAACCCTGGTCATAACTTATAAAAACATAATTACAACATCAGAAAGATTAGGTTTCCTTATAAGGAATTGTAACTTTGTTAACTCAAGAAGCGAAGTATGGCACTTTGGGTGTCTGTTTCACCTCACGGTGTGTTCAAATGTTTTTGCTATCAACTGTACAGTCTTTTGAATATTGTGTGATTTTGTAAGTATATTGTGGTAAATAGCTGCACACCACAAAACGCAACAGTAATTTATCTCTGCAATTTCCACACAGAAATGCTTCATGATTTGAAGGTTGACGGGAAGCATATGTAAAAAAATAAATAAATAAATAAATAAATAAAGAAAGAAAAAAAAAGGCTCTTGGCCCCAGAAGCACCAGATTTCTGAGCTTATAATGGATACAAACTATCTAATTTTTTATGAATTACAAATATATACAAAAAAATTACCCAAGTAAACATGACAAATCAGCCTAAATTAATCAATCTTTAAAATGAAGTGAAATAGGATTCATATTGCTAATCAGTTTAGTTGGATGACCAGTGCTCAAAACTATTACTTCACTGCCAAACCTAACAGGCATGAACACTTAATTCGACTGCTAATCATGTGACCATAATCACCGCTTTACTGCACTTTACAGCTATAAGGGGAGCTTGAACACTGAGTAAAGACTGTGTTTAACCTAAGTTGTACTGGAAAGCACTACCACGGAAGAATGAAAAAAGTGTTTATTCACTTATCGATCCTATATTTCATGGGCCACACTCACTCAACACAACTTGGTGGCCAGTCTAACATTCTCACTCTATATTATACTGATGGGTATAAATTTCATTTCAATTATTCTCCTTCTTTTGTTTCCCTTTGTACTTGTTGCCATTTCCTTATTTTTTCCCTTTGCTGCAACACTCACTCATACCACACCCTCTACTGTAACCCTCACTCTCACCACACCCTTTACTGTAACCCTCACTCTCACCACACACCCTTTACTGTAACCCTCACTCTCACCACACCCTCTACTGTAACCCTCACTCTCACCACACACCCTTTACTGTAACCCTCACTCTCACCACACCCTCTACTGTAACCCTCACTCTCACCACACCCTCTACTGTAACCCTCACTCTCACCACACACCCTTTACTGTAACCCTCACTCTCAACACACCTTCTACTGTAACCCTCACTCTCAACACACACTCTACTGTAACCCTCACTCTCACCACACACTCTCTACTGTAACCCTCACTCTCAACACACTCTCTACTGTAACCCTCACTCTCACCCTCACTCTCAACACACCTTCTACTGTAACCCTCACTCTCACCACACTCTCTCTACTGTAACCCACACTCTCTACTGTAACCCTCACTCTCAACACACCTACTGTAACCCTCACTCTCACCACACACTCTCTACTGTAACCCTCACTCTCAACACACCTACTGTAACCCTCACTCTCACCACACACTCTCTACTGTAACCCTCACTCTCACCACACACTCTCTACCGTAACCCTCACTCTCAACACACATTCATTATTTCTCTGTGGAGCAGGAGTCAGTAACAGTGTTCATTAATGTAATCATAAAACACCTTAATGAATGCTTCAACAAATGCCTAAACTCAGGGACTGAACATTTTACACTTACAATGAAATTATAACATCCTACAATGCACTTTTTCTCCATTCAATCTTAAGAAAGTCAGAAAAGATAAGTCTATAGTAAAGTCCCCTCTCCAAAAAGTGTCATTACTCAACATGGTTCCCGGTTTTGTGAGTACTGTAGTATAGTGTTAGTCCACTAGTTTCACAACAGTTGGTGCAGCCGATCACAGGTATTGGTATACACCATTATCTACAATGTGGGTCAAATTACCCAGTAACACTTCCATGCACAGAATTTCAAAATGACCAGTTAATTTAAGTGTTATTCCTGCATATATTTTATCATTGTATATTTTGTTTATATTTGAATACTGTCAAGCAGGCATACCAACATATGATGATGCACTGGAGAATACGAGTACATCAAAGTATTTCGTCCAGGGTTTCAAATTGTAAAGATGGAAAGAGTAATGATAATTTTGGGGGAAGATTGTACACATGTTGAAAATGGTGATACAATAATGATGATAACTGTTGATATTGCTTTTAATTTTGCACAAATAATATAAATAATATTGCTACTATTTTTTTCAGTATTTATTAGCTGTACAACTACTGTAGTGGTATTTATATATTCAACCTGTGCAGCCTTTTCTTACATATAAAAGTCTTTTTCTGCTATGATGCTGGTGGCCACACAGGTCTTAATACCCTAATTCTTAGCATTCAGCAACTGATGCCCCCCCCCCCCCAGTTGTTAGTCCACCCAAAGGTCGTCCTATCGACAGGTACACCTGACAGTGTATTTATTTTACTGCTGAGTGTAGCTACAAGGGTTAGTGCATACAAGAATACAACCCAATCTTTCACTCGTGTCAAGAATCAAGTTCATGACCCTCACTTGTCAGGTGGACGGTCTACCAATGAGTCGCTCACTCTTATGGAGGTATTTTGACTGTTCCATCAACATTATGATGCTTCCCATACCAAGTAACAGACTCTTATCAAATCCCAACTTCTACTGTCCCCTTTTTTACACCCCATCAAAAAATTGAACAGTTTATGTTGACACTTCTACAACATCTATTAGTGTTAAGATAAATCACTTTTATGTTTCATAATCAAATAAAGAAATATATACGACTAGTCTCAACAACTGCCACCATGACTCTGCACATCATAATAACAACCATGTGAACAATGTTGCAAAATAAATCTACACTAATAATATTTGTTGCAATCTACTGCAGGTATCTTGTCTCATCAGCTCAAGTTACCTGCAACATTAGTGAGAGATTCAAGTGTCCAGTACATGGCTTGTAATGTTAAAGGTATGCAATTTAAAAGTAAATGATTCCTAATATAGGTATGCAATTTAAAAGTATATGATTCCTAATATAAACTGATTAGCTAGATGAAGAAAGTTATCTCTATAAATTCTGATATACATTACATAACACGTAAAAAAATATACCAATTTACTCCAAAGATTTCTCCTTATACAGTATACCATAAAAATTACAATCCTCAAATATTAGTTTCTTTCTGAGCTGCTGTGATGGCTGCCATTTATATAGTACACAAGACTCACTTAGTGTCTGCCCACCAGTATAAGAGTGACAAACACTCGTGAAAAAATATAAACAACTCAGACAAAAGAGCATTACCCCTTGACACTTCCTACCTGTGCTCCACGGCAGTACATGATGTATAAACTTGAACACCTAATAAATCAGAGAATGCCAGACATATCGCTCCATCATCAAGCTGTGATAACACTGAGGTTCACTAGAACACCAACAACTCTGAGGGTTCATAATATACATACAATAATTACTCTACATAAAGGTTAACAACTCGCTCCTCAAATTACTTTCAGTATTCATGGAAGTTTGGATACTGGAGACCTGAGCTTCAGACATCACCTCTTTATATGTAGTTTATTCTGAAAATTGTCTTAATCTTCCAATAAACAAACACACAAAGTCTACTGAAGTATTATGTCCTGTCATAGAAGGACAAAGTTTACAAGTGGTCCTATAAAGGCTGCAAGGCCTCTACTCTCCACTATCTTCCTCTCTTTATCTATACAGTACTAGACTATTATGATAATTACAAAAATAGTTTCCTCAACACAAATGTCACAAAAAAAAAAAAAAAATCTGTTAATTTATCAGACCAAAAGTCAAGTATTAATGTTAAGCTTTTCTCTGATGTGGAGAAGATTTAGATTAATTATTGTAAAAGTATGATGTGACAAATCTAATATTGTTAGTTTTGTGAATTTAACATTAACAAAACAGTTGGGAACATTGAGACATCACTGAACTCACAAACATACGTATTAGGTTATACAGTATTTTAAGTGTTACAAAGTAGTTATCAACATTCAAAATATCTAAAGAAAATATCTCCTTGTTTAGCGGTCAAACAATTGGAGTAATTGTATCAACTCCTGACTGGCTGGTTGATATATGAACATTAAAAGTAAGTTCATATAAATCTAATGAAAGAGAAATTATAAAAGTGAAGACAACTTAAATATCCAAAGAAACACTTACACAAGGAAACTACCATAAAGGTAATACACATCTATAAACTTACTGCATGATTAAAATAAACTAAAATCTAAATAATGTGACCTTCTGTCTCCCCACAATGTTGGTAAGGATTGTGTTACATCATGACTGCCATATTTTCTCCTTTCTAAGAAGTGAGAATTATACTTTTACTGACTGGCACCTGTCCTCACTCTTTGATTATTTCAGATCAAAATACAGTATTGTACTACAGTTTTAATCACATCAGTCAAACGTGATCAATCTTTGGTTAATTATTTTCCATTTGAATTTTAGATCATGAAATTGCATTAGCAATTGAACAGTTCTCATTCTGTGATCTCACACATAATGAAAAACACACCTACAAAGAGCAGCTGTCAAAAAACTGTGATGAAAAATTAATGATTATCTCATGCTTGAGTTTCTCTGCTGCCCTTACCAGCCATTGTTGTAAATGGCTAGAGTGAAAAGAAATAAAGTAAATAAAATAATAAATAAACATAAACTTATTTTGATCCTTCATCCATTTTACTTATACAGAACCATCTAAACACAACAAGACACTATAAAGCACAACTATCTGGCAAATATTGAGAAATGTTGATAGATTTTTGACACCTGAACATGAGGAGATGGTTTGTGCACAGAGTGCATAGGATGAGTCATTAACACTGTATCTCTTCCTATGTGGTATAAAAAAGTGAGCAAGTATACTTCTGCCACAAGGCACAGCCACTAGTGAGCAAAGAAACAGTATTAGCTGGTACAATATTATATAGTCTCTGTGCAACCTTGCTGGAGAACAGGATGCCATATTCAGAAAGGACCTGTGTATGAGTGAATGAAGCAAAAAAGATGAAGAGTATTGCCTACTAAGGGAAGACCCAGTGTGGCACAATACAGTACCAAGTTTTTGCCAAACCATTTATAGTTGCAAGTAAAACAGGCTTTACAATGTGAAACACAAATACTTACAATGTTAATTCTGTGCATCACAAATTATAGAACCACAAAGAATAAGAAAACCTGATAAAACGAGATCCATCAAAAAAATTACATTTCATCAGCTGTGGCTTAAGAAACAACCAAGGACCATAAAGCTGCCAAAGAGGGTTGACTACAGTAACACTATCCTGGCACATCCTCCAGCAATATACTGCACCAATCTTACAGCAACCTTTAAAGAAATTCCCTTAAAAATTGTGGAACAAGCCGACGTGACAAACTCATGATTACCAGTAAGTAGACAACCTTTGATTACAAAATACTCATGTTTACAGACAGACAAATGAACCTCCCATTACCAAAGACATGAAAAACTGGTGTAAGTAAATATTGTAATATACTTTACTTAAACAAAATGACCATTCTTTCCTCTGTGAAAAGTGAAATTAGAAATGTCTCCAAAAGGCAATACTGGTATATATCTTTGTCTTAACAAATTGATTTAGTTTGAGGTGTAATGTAGTTATAAAGTAATCTCTTATGTTGATGAACAGTCATGCCACTATATAAATTAGTTTGAGAAAGAGACAAATTAAAAGGTGACTTCCAAGATATTATCTTCAGAAAGGACAAATCACTGTCAGTGAGAAATGTAACAGTTAAACCTTTGCTGAAATATGGCACTGATAAGAACTAAGTAGTTGCTTTACCCTAAACTCTTTGAGTGGGTTTAAAATAATTAAAAAGGACATTCTTTTAAGGGTTACTCTGAACAAAGGAATATGACTTATGCTCCTCTTAAAGATTCTTAGGATAAATTTTGCCCTTACAAATTACATTAATCCATCTTTGAAACTTAGCTGCTCCACACAAGGTACATGAACTATGAAGTATGATAAAAAGTCTACTGTGTATCAACTGTGTATCAAAAACAAATTACAGTATGACAAAATAGGAGCTGAAAATAAGTGCCATTGGAGTGTTGGCAACACTGTGTTGCTAATTATTGTACTAAACCTCAAATTTACTGAGTATAATCATTATTTACTCTTGCAAGTGTCTTACTGCTCTGGTACACAGTATGACAGCCTGGGTCAAGAGCATCACAGACTCAACCAAAGTCACTCAAACACTGTATTGTAGCTGCCACAACACATCAACTCAATGCGGTGTTCACTTTCTTCAACAACACACCAAGACTTTACTTTTACTGTCATCTCATAATTCTACCTTGTAATGGCATTAAAAATGGATGTGCAAAACTCTTTGGGAATATTTCTATATATCAGCAAATTCTACGCACAATTTTGTAAACAATTAATATTTTTAACTTCCGGTAATTGACTTACTGTATTTATGGCCTTATTACCACAAACATCTGTGACACAATAATATATTTTTTTTAATGAGGCACTGATTCTTACATTTTATAAACTATCTCAAATTTCACATTAACTTTCTTTTTAGATGTTTTTCAGGTTCTTTTCCTTGATATAGTAGAGTGGGTGGATAAAAAAAAAAAAAAAAAATGCTGTCAAACATTCACTCTTATTTCTTTAATAACTCCATAAACTACGGTATACTAAGCTCTCCCATCGTTCAGGTACTCCTCTACTTCTATAATATCTGCGTAATTATGGGCATAGAAGTTGGTCACCTGCTTGGAATTTGACACACATTTCTCTCCTCCCTATGCCAGGGATGTGTGGATAACTTAATCATCTTGTATTCAGTCACAGAAAAATAGACCAGGGGTTGTTAAACTCAGGGTTGGTGTACGTACAGAAGATTGATATGTAAATTGGCTAATGTGACCCTTGCACAGTTTGTCTGACAACTACTTGCTAGAAATGAGAAAAAGGCTTAAAAAGGCAATAAGCTGTTAGAAGTGAATACAGCTGAAGGGTTTAAAGAATGAGGAAAAATAGACACACACAAACAGTGGTTAAGGAAGGATGAGAGAAAGTGTAACCAAAGAAATTTTTTAATGCTGCTCAGAAATTTTATATGAAGAGTGAAAGACATGTTAAAGAGTTTATCAAGAAAAGAGTAACGGGTCCCCAAATGAAAGTAAAACTACCTCAAGGAATACATAAATTTACCATGGTTGTTCAATACCCTTATAGATGGCATAATAAGAGAAAGAAAAGCAAGATTAATGGAGATGAGTAACAAGTTTGATAATTTATGATATGGGAAGTGCATGGGAAGTGAATCAATTGCCATTTGCATTTGATTTTAACCTAGTCAACAATTTTGATGTCAAGTTACATATATTACTGTGTGCGTTTGGAAGACTGTTTATATAGAACTAGGAGCAAGTAAATGACAAAGTAATTTAAGTATACTGTAATGTAATGAATTAGGGAAGAAAAACAGTGTAATATGAATGTTAGTTTAAAGACACACAGTGTGATATGAATATTGGTTTAAAGAGACACAGTGTGATATGAATGTTTGTTTAACGAGACACAGTGTGATATGAATGTTAAAGACACAGTGTGATATGAATGTTGGTTTAAAGAGAGACAGTGTGATATGAATGTTTAACGAGACACTGTGTTATATGGATGTTAAAGACACAGTGTGATATGAATGTTAGTTTAAAGACAGAGAGAGAGAAAGGAAGAGGTCAAATAATTAAGATAGAGAACCAGAGAGTAAGTGTGTCAGAAGATGGAAGACCAACAAACTGAATGTGTGTGTGTGTTTTCTCTTGGTTTTGGCCACCTTACATAACAGCATGAGAAGCCTTGAAAAAAAAAAAAAAAATCTATCATCACTTCCCGAGACCCAATATTACATTCAGTAACAAAGTCGCCTCATTTTCATTCATTAAAAAAAGGTAATTTCCTACATGACAATTAATTGATTCAGATATAAACACCAAAGAAAAACTACCGAGAGACGATCAGACAAATATCTGTAACTTCTAAAGCGAGTATTTCTTCACAACAATCAGTTAAGCATAAATAAAGTTAATATTTTTGTAACTGGTAAACTTTTCCTGTACAATAAATGAAAGCTAAAGGTGACGACTTTATCCTTGACTGGTAGTAAATATAAATTATAAAGATAATAATAATAAAAGCCATCACTGTTTCTCAAGGCCAATAATCACACAACACAGAACAATTGATGCTAATTAATTTGGTTAAATAATCCCGTCAAGCTGGAACCAGAAAGCTTCATGGATACTGTCAACGTTTTCTTCATTATTACACAACAAACCATCAAAAATAGCACAAAAGTCACAAAGGAGCACAACAAGTCAACAACCAGGGAAGAAACACTGAAGCCAAAACCAGGTTATTTCATACACAATAAAGCTGTCAAGAGTGAAGTTATCCTGTACCTTCCTATAAGCAATATTCTCTCCCCCAAAAAAATCAATGAAATGAGACACACACACAGAACTAAAATTAATGGACAGAAAACAAATATCAGAGTGACAACAGAGGGTGACTGACGACGAACATTACCGTACCAAAACACGCCGTCACATTCCAGGATGTACAAAAAGCTAGTGATTCTAAACGAGAATTATCGAGACACTTCCAGAGACCATTTATAGGCAATATTATTTATATACATTAAAAAATTTGCTTAAACCTTACCTAGTTTTAAAGAGTAGATTATTACATAATTCTGTCTATTCACATCAATGAGTCATTTGGCTACATAAGAGTATCATTCTATCAATGCTTTGAGCAGTATACTCATCAGATAATGATGTCTTCCCAAACAAAATAGAACTGCAGGAAAAGACCAAAAACAATTAATGTTTGCTGGAGAATAAAACCTCACATATTTCCTAACTGAATATCTGAGTCATCTACTATCACATTTGATCATTTTAAATTGATATTAAGAGTGCAAGACTCCATAAGCCACAGCTTAGAATCTTATCAGTTTGTAATAATGGTGCACATTTGTGGACAAAATTCCCTGGACACTTGGCAGTACTGTAAGTATCTTTGGATCATTAGGTGAGGAGGATTGGAATTTTAATATATTTTCTCAGATTTTTCTTTGTACAGTATTAAGGAGTATTTTTTTATTCCATTTTGTGGTTCTGACACAATATGTGATGAAAAGCAGTATTATAGGTATAAACCAATCATATACTGTATATACATATGACCAACAAGTAGATGCCAGATATTACCAAGTGTTCAGGGAATTCTGTCTGCAAACTGTACATTCTACCATAATTCACCATTTGTAATTTTAGTGCATGTATTCCCATGGAAGCCACTAGCATAACTTTAACTTCTGTGCCACACAAACTGCAAACTCGATATACTGAGAAAATAAAATCTAGTTAATATCTACGGAGAGATTATTTTACTTTTTGAATAAAATGAAGAGGTGGATAAATTATTATAAAAAAAAAACCATTAAATTTATCCAAACAGAGACAGGTACTACACAGCAGCACTGAACTTTGTCGTGAAACACATAACATCAGTATCTCTATCATCAATGTACATCAGATGACAAGTGACTGGAGCAAACTTAACCAGTGGGGGTATTTTGTTATCAAATGATAATGGAACAAGACTTACGTTGGTGAACATGAAATCAGCAGCATGAGTTCTCTATTACGGTATACAAAGGTATTATTAAAAATGTGACCTGAAATATGACATTACACAGAAGTAGTCACATCCCAATGGCACAGATTCCTGACTGTTCACCATATGTTTAATAAGAGAAATTTGACCACTGGGGCACTGTCAAAATTGTAGTTCATCTACAAAATTTTTACTTCACTGTTAAGACTGTTGGCCTCACTGTAACATAAGTGTTTCTAAATTCCTCTGAAGTATTGTGTCTTTGACAGAGTTAAATACCACCTTAATGTTCTCTGTGTCAACTGCTGTGGTAAAGTGGTGGAAGATTGGACGGCGATTGTTGTCTGCTCTCCGCTGTTCCACAAACTTGTGCAAGATAAACTGCTGAACACATTTCTCATCATGAGGATTGCCCTGTGAGTGAAGTTTGAAGTGCATGAATACATTGTTAACATGTACAGTTTATTGTTCAACTACATTTATAAAGTTCATTTTAAAACTTATATGAGATACAGCCACAACATATCTCAAATGGCTGTGCACATATAACAAGAAATCTATCTTTAAAGACTTGTTTGGAAATATATTCACAAAACAGACAAGAGTTGTGTGAAGACAAGAAAGTATGCTTATGACTGTATGAGTTTAACTACATGCTATCTTTCAAGAAGGTAATTAGGTGTAATTATTAACATGAATAGAATATGGTGCCTATAGCAGGTTGTACTGTATTACTGTACTGTATACACATTGTTGGAAGCAAAATATAATATGAACTAAGTTTCCTAGAAGGTAAGTCATGGTCAAATATATTTCTAGCAGGTGATCAAACATGATTAGATACGTCTATGCTTGCAATTTGGTGATTGTATCATTTCCCAGATCTATAATTCCCCAAATAATCACAATTACCTAAATTTCATAGAATGGACTAAAGCTTTGGGACTGATTAGCCCTATAATGACTGTAATATTTTATTCCTTAACTACTTAACTACCTGTGCAGGAGAGCTAAAATAAGCATGCAGTATAATTTAATGAAATACAACATATGTCCAACATACTTATTGGCTCTTAGCACTGAAGACTACAGTACCGTGTATATAATCTTCACCTACTCTTGTCCTTCAAAGATACAGGCAGCCCCTACATAACAAAAGCGGTGCATTCCTGAAAAATTTTCTATAACGTGAAATTCAGAAGAGCAAAACCAATTTCCCAATGAAAAACATTATATACTGTTTTTTCTGGCCCATAAGATGTTTCAGCTGTTAAAAAGCACCCTAATATAATTATCGTTAATTAAAAAAAATATAGATATATTTTGAAAGCTTAATAGAAGAATTACAAAATGTGGTTTTGGACAGTATAGGTATCCCTAGTTAGCATTATATCACTTAACATTAATTAGTTGTGAAAAAATCATGACTCGCCACTGCACTCTCCGTTCCCCCATGTGACACACAGAGCAGTGGGGCAGCTGCCACACACATCTCTGAGTCAGTTGGGTGACTGCCCGGCTCAACTGAATTGTTTCACTGTGCCTAGAGGATGGTTTGAGTGTGGAAGGAGCTATTTTTTGTACAGTCACTCAAAAACTATCTCTACTTGGGGGAGGTTGATGAATTTCAGAATGAACACTGGCTCCTGTTGTCTCAGTAGGTGTAAGGGCTGTAACGAGCAGGTAGGTTGTCCGCCGCTCGTTCACTTGTTCACGGCCTCGTCGCCAGGCAGGCACAACCCAGCCTTCACCACAGTTGTTACTTCACCCAGCTGTTCTATTCCTTCTCTGGTTGTGTACTCATCGGAGGTTCCTTGAGCTCGTGGACTGATTCCCTGGTCCTTCACTATTCGACTGTCAACTCCAGTCACCTACTCCAGCTACTACCGCGGCTGCCACGTGATCACCACTTCCACCACGCCCTATCTCCTATCTATCCACCGTCCATGCCCTGGTGTCTCTCCTGTGTGGCAAGACATCGCCCACCAACGTCGGTGCCAAGTGAGGAAGCTGCCCTGGACTTTCCCCCTGAGAGTTTTGAAGGCGAGCCCGATTGCTTCACTCGGACCTCACCCTGATGAGGGCGGATCACCGCGTTACAGTAGGAAATAACTGTACTTTGTTTTATTGATTATGCTCTGTTTTAACAATTGTGTTTGACTCCGGTGCTGTTTATCTAATGTCTGTGGAAGTGGTGACAGAGTTAAACTTTTGTGATTATTTCTTAGTAAAGAGATGTCCTCTCTTCCGGTTGTTTATTACCCCTTGGAAACCTACGGTTCTTGACTTTCCTTTGATAAGATCCTGATTAGGTTGGCAAGGGATTTATATCCTACAGGCCAGGCCTTTACAGTAGGGTTGCCAAAACCCTTCGTCAGTTGTGTCATTTTTCAAGACAATTTTGTATAGTTAGTTTTTTTTGAGTGACTGTACATAATATACTGTATATGCTATTGTATTTTATGATATGCTATGTACAGTATTTTCTTGATTTAATGAACTAATTCAAGCCACCCCTGTTCATTAAATCTAAATTTCTGCTAAATCAAGTGTGATTCCGTTAAATTCTGCACCAAACGTGCCACGTGTTCCTTGGAGCATCTGGTTTGTTTACATCTGCTCAGTCTGTGTCCTCTTGCCACCGCGTGTGTTGTTCACTGCTACCTCTCTGTCAACTAACTACACTGGAGCACCTTAACTTTCGTCTTTATTCCAGACATCTTCAGAGTCAACTGAATTTACACGGATGGAATGTCAGGTCACCCTTTCTTGGGTGGGGGATTAGTGGGTCTCATGACCTGAAGATGTCTTGAATAAAGATGAAGGTTAAAGTATTTTTGGGGGAGACCTGAATTGACCTGATGCACTGTCAGATGGAGATAGGGTGGGGGATTAGTGGTCTCATATTACTGACTTTTACCCCTTGTGCACGGTGTCGCCTCTGAGCTGAATAAAATCATCTGGCGTTCAAATAAAATATTCAAATTGGTGTCCCCATAGCGAAGGGGTTAATATGTTTAATTAAATATATTTTTTAAAGGTTTAATAAATACTGTACAGGTATTTATCAAAGACAATGTATCACCTGATGAATAATTAAAGTTCCCCTGCCCTCAATAGATGGCAGCACAGGCCAGCAGCAATATTGATAGTCAGTCAATATGACAATGATAGCTGACAAAGCATAAGAGGCTTGTTTCCAGTAGAGTCCTTATTGTCAGCAGCATCTGGTGTCCTTAGGTCCAGGTGGCCACCCATCCAAGTACTGTACTAACCAGACCCAATGTTACTTAATTTCGCTGATCAGACAAGAAGCAGTGTGTCCAATGTGGCACGACTGACACAATTCGTGACACCGAGAGTTCTACTGTTCCCTTAATCACTTTGAGTCTCAACAACTGCAGTCAAGGAAGCAGTTGTTCTGACTCAAAGTGAGTTATAATTTACTAAAGTGTGTTTTGAAATAATGGAATTAGTGTTGAAGTGAGAAAAAGTGGTGTTTTAAAGATTTAGGGGGGGGCTGCAGTCCAATACCCTGCTACCAGACGCTCTCTGTTTCCCTCCAACACACATTTCTCATATTTTCATGGTTTTCAATGGCTTTCTTGGATTCACACAGCCCAAGACTTTTTATGAGTGTACTGTGTATCTCATTTTAAGCAGGGGCTACCTGTACACAAGACTTAACTCACTAGAAATGCATGGCAGCAAATATTCAAGAGGGGAAAAAATAGAGAGAAGCCCTGTTGAACATGTGATGCTCTACATATTGCCAACACAAGCAGTATGTCTCTTCACCTTGACACAAGCTTGCAAAATAATATGAACCTAAAGATCATATCAACAATAAGGATGCTTAGGAATCAAGAGAGTGTAAGGGTCACACATTACACAGTCTTACAGATGTAAACGTGACTGGCACATTTGGTGGTAAACAAAGACATTATGAAATGCACAAAATATTCTCATTTTGATGATTGTTTTTTCTTTTACTCATTTTTGTTTTGAAAACTTTGAAAAAAAAAAAATCATTCCAGTAAGGGCAAATTTTTGTTTCATATCCCAAATTTTGTGGTCATCATTTACAAATTTCATTACAGAATTTCAGTAACCTGCATTTCACATTTTCTTCTTCAAACCTTACTCATTTTTTTCATTCTTTTTAACTCGCAGAAGTCCTTTTTAAGTGTAACACAGATATCCATAATCTTTCTCATTGACTGTCATTAAATCATTTGGGCTGTTGTGGTGATCCCTTTCCACAAGTCACAAAGTTTAGAGCCAGTCAACCTGTTACTTAATACACCCCAGCATCATGTATCAGCAGCACATCCATCCATGTCCATAAGCCATTTCACACCTACAGTATTACACTATCTTTGGCAATACATACACTGGGTGGAAGGTTTTACCATAAGCCAATGACATGCACAATAAATAATAATCCACATACCACAAAATCTGTGAAATAATGGGAGACGTTGCTTTGTCTAGACCTAATCTTCTGGACGAGGAGGTCAGTCTTGTTGAGGAAGAGAATTATGGAAACTTCACGAAAGTTGCGATTATTAACAATGGTCCCAAAGATGTTGAGTGATTCTTCTAACCTATTTGTGATCCTGGAAAATATAAATACATATAATTATATACCATGAACTGAAGAGAATAAAGTTCCTTCTAATGCTAAACATCATGTGAAATACTATGTAGGGAGGGTCACAAACTAATGCTCGACACAGTACTGTACACTTAATCACAATGGTGGTGGTGGTGATGATGTGTAGGTAAGTTAGGTCTGAAACTCACTACTAAGCCTCATGTAGAGATAACACAGCCATACTAAGAAGAAATAAATTTGACTTTTTTCATACTTTATGATACTAGTACTGTATATGAGTAGACAAGCACCAGAATGGGACAAGTGCCACTTTTAAAAAAGTGAAAAAATCCCATCCATAGTCACGTCGACATAATTTTCAATGGATTGTCAACCATGTTTTCAGTGTCCTAAAGAGATATCCACCACTTGTATCTGAACTGCGCATTTCACAAAGAAAACATGTTTGGCCGATCATGATGGTTCTCCCATTTTGGCACTGCACTTCTCATATTATATACAGTATGTTTATCATCACCCACTTAAATTTTTTGTCTTCATAAAAATGTACATAAACTATATATATATGCTAATGTCTTAATTTCTTCAAGAATTAAAACACCAATATATCTCCAAGTTGAAGTGAATTTTTGTACAATTTCAAATCAATGGATAATGATAAGTCATAACTAATAAAAGTATCATACCGTATTATTAAGAAGAAAATTGAGTTCTGGGTCCAATAGTGAGCACTTGTACACACACATCATTCAGTGGCTAAAGTGATGGATCTCACGATTCTGACACTTGAGGATTAAACTGTAAAATGGTGATAATGATAATGGGTCTTGAATACAGGCTTAAGACCTGCCTGTGATATCTAGCCCTGAATTATTGCTTTAATCTTGTGTAAGAATTTTGAGTTACTGTACCTGTCTTCCAAGAGCCTCTGATCAAACTCTGATGATGATGCAAGAAAAATTATTGATGTGACACTCTCAAAGCACTGAAACCATTTTTGTCTTTGTGTCCTCTGTCCTCCAACATCCACAAACAGAAATGGAACATTCTGGATGGGGATGGTGAACTCTGTGATTGCTTTGGTGGCTTTTCGGCAGTGAAGAATGTCTTTCTCTGTTGGCATGTATTCCTGTAACAAAATACAGTTCCTCAGTAATGCAGGACAGTATTAAGATTAATTAAGCAAACATATTCTGGCTGCATAAGAAAAGGGAATGATTAAGTATACTGATGACTTATTGTAAAAGCATATAGTCTTATTTGCTGGCAACCTAATTAATTTCTTGGAGCACTAAACAATATGCAGTCATGGTATATAACATAACTGGCCAATTGTTTGTTCATGCTACCTTGAATAATTACAAGTGAGAGATAGTTCTTACTTAATCATATTATAATGGATGACCAGCTGAACCTATCTTATCCTATTAAAATCTGGAGGAATGATAATATCAGAATCTTCTGCTCTCCACAGGCAAGTGTCTGATCAAGTACAGTAGGAAATGGTTTATCCTGGTAACTATCATAGTCTTGTTATCTTTCTGCTTCAAACAGCAACATCCATATCATCCAGAGATATTTTTCCTTTCACAGAAGACATATTTAGATATACAGGCATCCCCTAATACATGGAGGGGTTGCATCCCTGGAAATTCTTTAAGTGAAAAAACATTATTTTGAATGGTCGAACAATGCATTATGGGGGTTATGTTTCAGAAGAGAAAATAGTGATCATCTGGGGGCCTGGGAGGGGGGTCACACAAATTTAAACACCTACTTATGTATTTTATGTGTCACCAGTGCCCAAGTCAACGAGCCTACAATCCTTAATGAGTTATGCCCCAATGCCATTATCTCAATACCCAACCTAATCTCTGAAAGTTTGTTTTTGACTGGGCTTGGAATGATATTGCATCACACATACATCCAATCAGCAACATGAAAACTTCTTCCACCACCCACTGTTTCGTCAGCTTTCTCGATTTCATATATTGTACAGTACCTGCATCGCCTTCACTACAGGAGACTGCAACTCTACATAAAGGACGCAGTGTGTCTTATATGCCGTAAAATACAGTAACTACAGTATACAGTAATTGTGCTACATAGCAGTTATGATGAGAACAAGATAAGTTGGCAAAATTGTGGATTTAGGAAAGCCACTTAAACCAAGGCATCCATATAACCTTAATCATTTATTCTATTTAGTACAACAGTAGTAAAAACGTTTCTACTAACAGTATCACTTACCAAGACTCCTATTCTGTCTAAGCAGTCAAAGAAATATGCAACACTGTCAGTCTGGAAAGAGAAAATGTTTATGATTAGTGTGTGTACTCAAATGGTTCAACTTCATGTATCTCACAATTCCAGGAACAAACACACAATTTCAAAACTTTACCCACAAGAATCTTTATACAAAATTTGATAGCATCTTCAACAAGAGGTTTGAGTAAGTGTAATGAAGGTTATGAGGCTAAAATTACTCCTGTTACTGCACAGTATAGTCTGGATTTACGCGGTTTTTGTTTACGCGTTTGGTCATTTACGCGGTGCCTTGCCAGAATGAAATGTTTTAATTATGCGGTAAATTTGGTCATTTACGCGGCGAGTGGCTGGAGAGGTCCAGATCGCCGCGCCATTTTTTACCCACGCAGTCCATTCTTGACCATGCGCGGGAAGCGGCGCGGTGAGGGATACGCATTAGGCCCCTCTTACGTTATCGCTGACATCATATGATGTATCGGACTGTGATTGGGCCACGCATCCTTACCACCCACGCATTCCCTCCGCCGCTAGCTGTAATTGGTCTAATGTAACATGATGTGCCCTGCCACCAGAGGGTAGAAGTCGCTGACCTAGTCGGGCCAGTCTCATTGTTCTCAGTCCGCGTATACAGTTCTCTCTTGTGCCCACTATTCCCCTCACAATGGCTTCCGCTGGACCCCCACCACCCGAGAGAAACCTTGAATTACCTGGACCAAGCCATGATTGTGAGAAGGAAATCATCGAGTTGGGGGAGAAAGTAAAGCTCATCCTTGATAACGACCCAAACAAGCAACGGTATGAAGAGTGTAATAACCATCTGACGAAAGTTATGGAGCCGTATATCCAGATCTATCTCGACAACATCAATGCTAGTCGTCAACGTAGTATTAAGGACTTCTTCGCCACAACCACAGCCAGCCCAAGTCAGTGATAGTGACAGTGATGATATGGACTTTGAGGGGTTTGTCTGGGAAGCTCTGCAAACTTCTGCGAGTAGTGAAAGTGATTCACCGGAGGGCAACTAATCTGCCCTCTGCCTCGGAACCAGCCGCCATCCACATGTGCCGACCCATCTTTTCTACTAACGTATGTGTTAAAAAACCTAATACAGTAGAAGTCCAAAAATCCGGACTGCTCGGGGATTGGGTCGGTCCGGATTTTCAGATTTTCCGGATTCTAAGGCAGTACTTTTAAAATTCAAATTTAAGGAGGAATAAAGAAGAAATGAACAGGTACATTTTGATAGTTTATTCATTAGCAAATATAACATGCTTCATTTATCAAAACGAGCAGTTTTAAGGAAAAAGCTGTGAATTCTAGAATTTTATTCTTTGCCTTTTTTATATCATAAATTGTAGACTTTCCAATGTCGTATGTTTCCATTAGAACAGCATTGCTCACACCACGTTCTAGTTTTTTAATTATTTCAAGTTTGTCACTCAATTTCAAATTGTTCTTCTTTCTCTTCACACAACGAAGTTTATCTACTTTAGGAGCCATTATTATGGGCTTGTACAGTACTCTGTTAATGGAAAGAGTAGGACTCAAAATTACATACGTTGTCACAGTTTGATTGCTCGTTTTAAAGTGGCGACCACGTGGTCGCTTGTTGTCGCTGTGCAGCTGTGGCGCTCACGCATGCACACATACTTTCAAAAGCCCGCTAAAAAAAAGGAAAAAAATCGAAGAAAAGTCCGGATTCTCGGGTGGTCCGGATTTCTGGCATCCGGATTTTTGGACTTTTACTGTATTATTGATATTTCTCTTAAATATTAATTGTGTGTTCATACCATCATAAAATTAAGATGTTATTTTTACTACAACGTACGTATTGTGTCGGAAAAAGTGAAGTTTGGGGGTCGGCCCAGTCTCAATTTCAATTAATCCCATATGTTCTGTTATTTCGTTTACGCATTTCTCGTTTTACGCGGACCTCCACGGGTTCAATTGACCGCGTAAATGCAGATTATACTGTACAGTACTTGGTTCATCTACAGTGTGGAGATACAGTGGAGTCTCCATAATTCATGGGCTAGGTACCAGAAGACATCATGAATTTTCAAATACCTAATTATAGTTTAATTGATTTAAATGGAAATAATGAGTTCGGTTCCAGATGACAAAAAATACCCATAAACTGCTCCAAAACTGCTTTAATAAACACATAACATAGTACATAATACATAAAAATTATACAGTAGCAGATATTGTACAAAAAGTAGTTCTATATTACATAAGCAGCTCATTCCCTTCTCATAATTTCCTGTGGGTTACGGTAAGCCAATATACCAAATGAACCTAAATAATATAGGAATTATGGTGAAATTGCATAATGTTGTATTAATGAGGTCGGTGATGTGTGCTTAGCTTGGGGAAAGGGAGGGGGAGAGGGAGAAAGGGTAAGTTAAGTCCACCAGCCAACCTCTCTGCCTCTCACAAACAATTCAGTTACTACTATTAATTTTTCTTATTTTATATTTACTTTAATTCTAAGTCACATTGGAGCACTGAAGTGATACTCATATTATATTTTCGGTAATTTCAAGGTAAATTACAGCAATGAAAAGACATTTCCACATCTTTTATTGTTTCTTATGTAAACAAACACCACAGCAGCCAGCATTCAGCCACGAATTCTGAATATTTGACTGCAAAATTTTAACAACAGGCTTCGGGTCACATCACATACGTTTGATCCTTTGTGGGCCTGGCTAGATTATATTGCCAAGTAGGTATTTATCTTTCACTCACTCACACATGAGAGCCTCCCAGTCTCGTCTCAGTAGCTTCTCAGCTTTTGTGATGTAGGAATCTCGTCCTTGGTCTTGACTCACTTCACCTTGTGTTTCTACCCCACAATACAAGTTTAGTTTTGTCATCAATTACTGGCGTAGTGATAATGATTGTTAACAGTGTAAATAGTAATAACACAGTAAAACAAGTGTCCTGTACTTCATACTGCCTACAACTTAGTGTTGTTTACCTCGTACTATTGTGTCATACATACGCCACTTTACGAACAGTCTCGACTCTTCCTAGCCCGTGTTGCCAACCTGCGGTAAGGACACATATTTATTTCTTGTTTATATCATTCATAACCAGTCGGTAACACTAGAATTGGTTTTTATATGTTTTTTAAATATTCCTGAACATGCCCACGTGGGGGAGGCCGGCTATAGCCTGAAGCCCAGGGGTTAAAAGAGAGTAATAGAGGTACCGAAAAATTTAAGAACACGATTTTGTATTTTGTGAATTATCAAGACTCCAATGTATGAGAGATTAACCCTAGGATCCCCTTTTCTGGAGTTCAAAGCCAGGCAATTATCATAACACAGGGAGACTTGATAGAGGGCCCTCAGGTTCTTAGATGTTCTCCCAATATTAGCTGGGGTTAACCTGTTAATCCATTTGGATAATATATCTTGATCATCCTGTACCACCTAATGCAAAGTTAAGAAAGAATGGCACTGAAGTTCCCCCCCCCTCCACCTCATCATCATCTTTGTTTTATGGCTATTTTCCATGCTTGTGTGGGACAGCTGTGGTTATACCCAATGGCAGCTATTCATGCTGAATTGTATCTTGCAGTCTCTCTTGTCAGGTTCCTAGCTCCAGTGTCATTTCTTACAACCTCTCCCATGTTATTCTTGGCCTACCCCTGGCTCTCCTCCCCTCCATATTTAGGCCTATGTACCTCCTGACCCAATTGGTCTAATCCACTCTCCCCACATGCACCAAACCATCTCAGCCTACCTCTCTGCAGAACTTTGCCAATACTGCACCTTCAATGCCTAGCCACCCTCTTACCTCTGAACAGGGCCTCCTGTCTTTCAGTGTCACATTACACATCCACCTCACCATACTCATTCCAGCTCACTTAAGTCTACTTATCTCATCCTCTTTAACTGCCCATGTTTCACTGCCATATAACATTATACTTCTCACACCAATGCATACATTCTTCTTTTCACTCAGGAGGAAGATCTTCTTGCCATCAATAAAGGCAGCAGCTCCCTAAACTTCTTCCAGTCACTTCTGACTCTGGCAACTGAGCAAGCTTCTGCGCCCCCACCAGCACTGATCATGTCACCCAGGTAACAGAACTCATCGACACAATTCAGGGACATATCCCCAATGTTGCATTTCTCTGGCTGTGCTGTGGGCATATGGTTACCTGCTCATACATGACACTTTAATGTCAGCCTGATGACACCTTCTAAACATCTTCTTCATATACAGCTTCTTGAAGTTGCTGATTACATTTTGGTCCATTGGCTGCATAATTGATGAAGTGTTGGGAGGCAAAAACAAAACTTTAACAAAGTCAAATCTAGCCTCCAAAGTGCTGCAAGTTCAGGGTCGTGACCAGGGGCATTATCCATAAGAAGAGCCTTTAAAGGAAGTTTATTGGTGGTGAGGTAACTCTTCACAGTAGGGCAAAACACCTCAACTGCCCATTCATTAAAGAGGTCTAGTTACCCATGCCTTACGGTTTGACTTCCAAGAAACTCCAAGTTGTCCTCTTACCACCTTTTGTTGCTTGAACACCCTGGGGTTCTCAGAGTGGTATACGAGCATAGGCTTCAGTCAGAAATCCCGAAACATTGGCACCAAGCAATAGAGTGAGACGGTCCTTCATGGGTTTATGCTCAGGTAAAGCAACTTCATCTCTGGTGATGAATCTCCTTTTGGGCATTTTCTTCCAGAACAGCCCAGTTTCATCCACATTAAAAACTTGCTGTAGAAGATAATCCTCTTCATCCATCAATTTCTTGAACTCTACTACAAATTTTTCAGCTCCTTCTGTATCCGCATTGGCAGCTTCACCATGCCTAACAACACTATAAATGGCAGTTCTTTTCTTAAACTTATCGAACCAGCCCTTGCTGGCCCTACACTCTTCAAGCACAGTTTCAGAAGAACTAGGTTGATCTTCCTTCAAATGTTCATAAATTTCCCTGGCTCTTTCACAAATGAATTCAGTAGAAATGTTATCTCCTTTCATTTGTTTTTCTTTAATCCAAATAATAAGTGACCTCTCTGTTTCTACAATTAATGATCTACCTTTAAACACTCTGGTAGATTTATTTCTCACTTTCACTTCTTTAAATTTGTCTTTCTGCGCAATTATTGTAGACGCAGTTGATGCCGACATGCCATATTCTTTAATCAGTACATTGGTTCTAATGTTTTCTTCATGTTTCTTAATAATTTCCTGTTTCACTTGAATTGAAATCGCCTTTCTAGATTTCTTTGGACCCATGCTTGATACAGTAATTTCACCAATAAAATTTTAAGTTCACTAGCTGTAATTAAAGATTATTTTATTTAAATCAACACTGCACTGCACTATATATTGTCAATATGTTAACTAAATTTCAGAATGACCAATAATTTTAATGTAAAAATATTCAGGAGACCAACAAACTGAATGTTTCCTCCACTGTAAACAAAGTTAAACCGAGAAGCTTTGGCGGGTGAGTCAAGCGGCTGATGGGCGCACAAATACTAGTTCCCTGTACTGCATATATTATCAATATGTTAACTAAATTTTAAAATGACTAATAATTTTAATATAAAAAATGCAAAAATATTAAAGAGTGCAACCTTCTTGATATTTACTCCACTGGAAACAAATGTAAACATAGAACCGATTACTGTATTGGCGGACTAGCCCATCAGCTGAACAGATGATGCGCACAACAAAACGTGTTTCTCGTAAGGCTTTCGTTAATCAAAGTTTCGTTCGTTAATCAAACTGAAAATCCTTTTGGGAGCTAATTCGTTAACCAAAATTTTGTTAACTAGACCGTTCGTTAACCGAGGGACCACTGTAGTATTCTCTCTCCTTCCACATTTCTTGTGCCACAACTCATTGTCTTGGATATTAAATGAAAAATGCTGTTTCTAAAACCACTTTTCATTGGCTCTAGTCTCAACAGGAAAACATATCTAATTACTGTAGTTCCATCTAACACTGTGTAGGGATCCTGAGTTTTAACCCTCTAGTCATAATAGAACAATATGCCAGCCACTGAGAGCAGATGTACTGTATGGGCAAAATAAGCACATACTGTACAGTACCTGAATGTTATTTTTAAAAGATGCTCATTTGCTCAATACTAATGTTTACCTTACATAAACCTTCGATAAAAAAAATTTCAGATAGCTTACTTTTGAATTTATATAAATTAATCTTTTATATATTATATAATCACAAAGTTTGTGAATAAATTAGTTAATTTGTGTGTACCAGGAGAAAGTTGATTGTAAATGTGAACAAAAATAATGTGATAAAAATAGTTAGAGATGGAAGAGGAGCAGATGTGTCAGCAAACGGTAATGAATTTGACCCAAGAGCAATAGAAGGGATGAGAGAGAGAGAGAGAGAGACACTGAGTGAGTTTGGGGGGGAAATGTGCTGTTGATGGATGATTTTGGCTCATGTGTTGGAACAAGGACTGTATTTGGGGTAAGATTGATTTAATGAAAATTTAAAAATAAAAAGTAAAAAGGGTAATTGCTCTTGTTTCCAGCCACAAAATGGTTAAAAAAGAGCATAATACCCACACTGGAATACTGTAAACAGTACTGTACTTCCTAATTATTATTAAAGTAAGTTAACTACACTTCTTAAAATCATTAAATTCTAATAAGAACATTATCAACTAAAGTAAGATAACATTAACAGCTTGAAAATTTTCTCACCAGCTGGTACTCTGCCCGCCTGTTGTACGCCTGTCTTATACCAGTGTCCTTCCAGAGTTCCTTAACACTTGGTACATAGTCTAGAAACAAGAGGCGGTCGAGTAACATAGAACCAACAAACTTCATGACGTGCTGACCGTATATTTCTCGAGACTCATCTCCCCAGGGTATCCGAAGCTTATCTCTTGCATCCAGCAGGACCTGCAACCAACAAGCCAACGTATATAATTTAGTCAAATTACATAGATTACATCTAAAAAGTTTACACCAGTATTTGCAACGTAATTGGATAGATGTTAGTATAAGTAAATTATGTATAGTACTGGAAATATGCATTTGATCACTTTGTTGGTTATTCTTGGTCAAACTGCCTTACTGTTTACCATTGTTTGCATACCTGCCTTGCCAAGGTACATTGCTTGTATACCTGCAAGGCACTCTAGGAATAAAGTCATGGACAGTCGCAGGGAACCTACACTATATACATGCTGAACTGTATTGTATATCTGCATCACCTGTATACATGTTGACCTGCATACCTGTACCTACATTGTCTATATAGAATACATGATAAACCAATTGTAAACTTATTTATATGATAACTTTACTGAATAAATATTTACAGTGTCTATCTATCTTTGCCCATTTGAAGTGACCAGTGACTATTCAAAAAAGTAATACAATATTTACATAAACCCGCACCTAATTCATCTAATGAATCAACAGGATGTCCAAGTGATGGATGATGATGGGTTTATCCTGTATGTGTCCTCAGTAACAGATAAATCATATTCTCTATCAAAGTAAGAAAAATAACTGATTGACAACCAAGCCTGCATCAAGGAGGGTGTTAAGCAGCTCATACTGTGTTAGGTATAGAGAGAGAGAACCAGTTAATTAATATTGTTTGTTCTGGGAGGTGTGTAAATACTGTACACAAAATTAATGTGAGTGAATATTGTGTTATAAGAAGAGAAGCGAAAATAAATGAAACAAGATCACATACTCTCCATCCAACTCAGTCACTCACTACTTACTGTTTGTGAGTATAAATATCATATGAGAGTAAGTACAGTATAGGTATGGGACCATTTATCCGGCAAGCTTGGGACCTGATATTGCCGAAAAGGGGGGGTTCCAGAATTTAGAGCGCCAGGTCTAAAATGTACAAAATGTTCAGTAAGCCTGCTGTAACTGGCTGTGAAGCTACTGTTCAGATCACTAGATTCACCCCTAAATGTAGCTTTAACTGTACTACACTGTAACATTAGAACTTAAAATTGTAGGCATATAAACAGCAATAAAAAACCCATATAGATAGCAACAATACAAACATAAAAGGAGCAAAAATGATACAAGTCAGTGTACAAACTGCATCACAGTCACCCCCAGTGGTCACTATAGCAATGCAGCAGCATCCCAAACAAATGTCACCTGTAGATACATAAAATTTTAAGCTTTATGAATTTTTTTCCACTTCCTTTATGTGGGACTGTGTGCATGTAACTGAGAAAGAAATGAAGAAAATTACACACATCATGGTTTTGAGCCTTCAGGGGGTTGTTTAAGGGATATGTGTTCCTCACATATTTTTTTGTTTTGTACTTTCTGTGTGTAAGATTGAGTGTGTATGTAACCGAGCAAAAAAAATAAATAAATAAGAAAATTACATATATCTTCCCCAAATTACAAGTTAAAGAATAACGATAACACAACATACAGCCCACAGATAGGGGACAGTTGGAAATATCCTTGCTCGACCTGGAAATTACTTGGTGCTCTTTTTAAAATTATTTGTCCCAGAACATTGCTGGTTTTTGGAGCATTCCGGATACTGGGACGCCGGATAAACAGTCCAATATTGTATCTGTATTACCACAGTAAACATAAATTCAATCACTATGGTATATGAATGTCATTTTTTAATAATAAAAATATTTAGTGCCCCCAGTTGACTCTTGCCATAAGATATGTTACTCAGGACATAAGGGATATAAACCAAAAAACAATATTTTTTAGCTTATAACAGGTACCCAGGATTATAAGTGTCCATAAACTATCTGACCCATTTTAACAATTAATAACTTTAAAAACATTATACAGTATACCTCCACAAGAGCACCATGTTCTATCTATAATATTTTTGAGGTTATTAAGTTTTAAAATGAATCAGATATTTTATGGAAACCCTATATATATTAACTGTGAACAAGTTAAAGACTGTCAGTGATAAATACAGTAGTAAGTATCTTATTGCTTAGGACAATATGGATAGTATAGTATCACTTACCTTCATACCCAAGACAACATTTTTGTAAATAGTTTCTCTATACTCGTCGATCTCATCGTGTGCAAATCGATACCCATGGATGATGCGCATCTGCTTCAGGAACGTTGACTTGCCAGACTCCCCCGCCCCCAACAATAGCAGTTTAACCTTACGAGAAGAATTACACATCACATATACAAGTTAGCCTCTCACACCAGCCAACTTTACTGTTATTAAAACAATATACTGTACAGTATTAAGATGACTCACTAACACTCTAAACAAAGTCTTGGCCATACAGTAGCTACAGTACTGCCAAATGCCACCAAAGAACAACAATATTAGTCAGTTATTTTACTGTTATAAAAACATGAAATGTATCAGGTATTATTGTGCAAAGCTGTGAACTATTACACTTATTTGCTTAACATTATTTAACAAATTACAAACAGCAAACATACACACAAAACCTGGTTAGCTGGTCTTACATGCATATTTAAACACAATTATTAAATAAAGGCTTAATCTAAAATGAGTCAAATAGCCTAGACTGATATATCCTGTGAGATCCAAAAAGCAGAACATCCCCTGACCATTGTTTAATGGTACAGTATAATACAAATTTCAGGCTAAATACTGGATAATATATTCTTTTGCAAAGAACATTTCTCTGTTCCTGTCAGAATCAGACACAGCTAAACACTGGGCTGTTTTAATATATCACAGGTCGTGTAGCACACAGAGGCAGTGGCTGTAGTCTGAAATATTATGACCATATTACTCAAATGATACACTTTATCTTTTAAGTTGCATCATCTACCTGGATAACAACATGTAATTTTTGTAATTTCTCTGTACTTGTCATCTCATCATGTATGAATTAATACTTATTAATGATGCACGTCTGTCTCTGGGCTGTTGGCTTGTCATACTCCTTCACTCCCAAAAATATTTTAACTTCACATGATGAATTACTCACCACAAATAGCTACAATGTTGTACACTAGTGTATTCCTGAAGGGTTTACAAAGTCACACAGTTATAGGATGATTCAGTATAGGAATTTTCATTTTAAGGATTGTAAAAAAAAAAAAAGCATCATTTTATCGACATAGAATTTGTGTTTCATTTTAAGGTTTGTAAAATTATAAATAATATTTTTTTTTTTTTTTTAAACATACATTAAATGTACATTGCACCATTTGTCTATACAGTACATGCATTTTATTCTTTTCAAAGACATTTGCTGTCCCACCACTTACATCCCAGTTTCTGGTTAGTTAATTACAGTACTGTACTATATTTATCATTATTATTCTCTTCATTGAACTGGGTTACTGTCCTTTACATATTTGATCACTTCTTACAGATACTGTACAGTACCCAAGTTTATGAAGATATCATGTTTTATAAATATTAAAGAGAAAAATCTACCGCTCACCACCACCACCACAGCCTCCATTACTCAAGAGCTGATACAGCCATCTCTCGATTTACACAGTACAGTACTGTATTGTAATTACGTTCTTGAGAATGGTCGTTAGGGTGACAATAAAAAGTGAAAGTTTTTATTTTTAGATGGCCATTTGTCCAATACTGCGTACCCATGAAAAAAGAACACAGGCGAAATCCTGGGTCATTTGGACAATATTTAGAGGTGGCTCAAGCCATTTGAAGTTAACACTACTGAAATTATTATTGATTTTTTCTAATTTCTTTATTTATGAACCGATTACTATGAAACTTTGCAGGTATATGTAGAATGCAAATTCAAACTAAAGTTGTTCCTAACATTTTTTCTAAAAATGAGTAATGAGTATTTTGGCTGGTGCAGCTATTGGCAATGCAGAGGGGAGGGAGAGGCGGGTGTCAGTCGGGGTAGGGGGAAGAGGTTGTGTGCCAGTGTCTGACTGGTACAGTAGCATCAGTTGTGTGTGAGACGTGACGGTGGGTGTGTGTGCGTCGCTCTTGTTGCAGTATTACGGTTAGTACCATTGTCTTTGTCTAAAATCAATGCATCAATTTAGGTATATAACACTTTAAAAACTTTATACAAGTGATCTTGCATGCCGTATGCTTTATGGGTGCTGTTGTTTGCATAACAGTAACAACATAAGTTACATAAATGTTTTTGTTTGTTTCAGGTTCAATGGAGAGTACACGTTCAAAAACTGAAGTTTGGCTCATTGGTCAACACATAACCGAAATCACGGGTGCACAACTTCCTTCAAGAGGAGATGTTCTACGTCTGTTTTTCCACGGTCACAATGAACATAAGAAAACAGTGAATGATTCTGCGAGTGAAGTTGCAGCATCGGTTATTAGTTTCTGGAATAAAGCACGGATTCCTACCATAACTGAGAAGAGTATTGGACGAAAGGTAGTGGATCTTTTTTTAATGTGGAAGGGACTTAAGAAAAACTGCACTCGCACTACAGACACACAACGTAAGAAAGAGGAAACTTTTTGTGATGAGTTAGAGGACCTCTTCGATGTTGCCCACCCCAAGGCAATGCAGCTCTTGACCATCAAAGAAGACCGAGCATTCCTGGCAGCGCAACGAGAAAAAGGGAGAAGAGGTGTAATGGCAGGAGTAGACAAAAAGATTGCTTGTTCCATCAAGCGTCGGGAAGAAAGCAAGAGTAAGCAATCTCTACAACAGAATCAAGCCAGTTCTGCTCTTGAATATGATGAGTTGGGTTCTTCGTCTGAAACAGAATCACAATCAAGCTCGTCATCATCTACAAGTTCCCTAGCGATATCACCAGTGGTATCTTCTTCCAATCGTAAACGTGCTACTCTCAAAGTTATCACCCCTGAATTGTCAAGTACATTGGACCGCACTGGGATCAGTCACCGCTCTGCTCTCCGGATCGTCAGTGCCACGGCTGCTAGTCTAGGTCATGACCCAATGGAACTAGTTTTAAACTATGAGACAGTGCGTACTTCGCGAGCGACCCACCGTTCTGGGATTGCCAACGAAATTAAAGAAAAATTTCAACCTAGTGAAGTGCTCACTGTGCACTGGGATGGAAAAATTATTCCTGATGAACAAGGAGCGAGTGTTGACCGAATCGCCATTCTTGTCTCCGGAATCAATACTGAAAAGCTGCTTGGTGTCCCGAAACTATTGTCAGGGACTGGACAGGCCATTGCTACAGCAGTCAGTGCAGCGCTGGAAGAGTGGAAAATATCAGAGAATGTTTCAGCACTCAGTTTTGACACAACAGCTTCAAACACTGGGCACTTGTCGGGGGCATGTGTCATTCTGGAGCAGAAACTCGGCCGCCGTCTTCTGCATCTCGCGTGTCGTCACCACATCCTTGAGCTTGTTGCCGAGAAAGCGTATGTGGAATGCATGGGGCCTTCCTCTGGACCAGATAATACTCTCTTCTCTCGCTTCAAGCATAAGTGGAAGGACATCAGTCAAGATGACTACAGCCCTCTCTCAGACCTCCCTCCAAGTTTGTACGAGAAACGAGATGACCTCATCTGTTGCTGGAAACATCATCTGGGCAAGAAGCAGCAGCCACGTGATGATTACCGTGAGGTACTGGAGCTAGCAATCAGGTGTCTCGATGGAGCTCTACCCAAGTTTAATCTCCGACGGCCCGGAGCACTTCACCGAGCACGGTGGATGGCTAAGCTCATTTATGTCATGAAGATCCTGATTTTTGCTAATCAGTTTAAACTAACTGCTCGTGAGACATTAGGCTTGAAACGATTCACATTCTTTGTGCTAGAGGTGTATGTCAGTGCATGGTTCACGGCCTCCGTTCCATCCTCCGCTCCTGCTAATGATTTGCGGCTCCTCCAAGACCTGTCAGAGTACCACGACGTCAAAATATCAAGAACATGTCTCACAGTCTTCGGTCGTCACCTGTGGTACCTCAGTGAAGGCTTGGTGGGTCTTGCACTCTTCGATCCACAAGTTAATGCAACAATGAAGACAAACATAGTTCAGGCAATCGTTGAGAGGAAGGCGACCGAGGATTCACCAAAACGTGCTGCTCTTCCTGCCACATCTTCCCTTCCCACAAAGCAGCTCTCAGACTTTGCTTCTAGAGGATCAAACTTTCTATTTGAAAGTCTCAAAATGAAGACTTCTTTTTTGTCCAAGGAACCTGACACATGGTCTGATGATGAAGACTTCAAAACTGGCGTCGCAGTTGTGGGTGGTCTCAGAGTCATCAACGACACTGCAGAGAGAGGGATTGCCTTGATACAGGCATTCAACAGCAAGATCACGAAGAGTGAAGACCAGCGTCAACATCTGCTGCAGGTTGTTGAAGAGCAGAGGCGGTCACAACCAGGGACATCAAAACAGGACCTTACAAGCAAAAGCGAAAACAATGAATGGGTTGTCCACACCTCTCCCACCCATTGATGTAAGCGTGTTCACTGCAGTTTCATTTTAAAAAGGAATTAATCATTTATATGTACAGTGTACACATAAACTTGCTCAATATGTAAATTTTAAAATAAACCGGCATATTATGAATATTCGTATTTTTTGCCAAAAGGATAAAACTTCAATTGACTTGAGCTACCTCTAAATATTGTCCAAATGACCCAGGATTTCGCCTGTGTTCTTTTTTCATGGGTACGCAGTATTGGACCAATGGCCATTCCATTTAATCAATTTTAGAAATTCACCCCTATGCACTATTGTCACCCTAATGGTCGTGTAAATCAAAAACGTGTTAATCAAACTTAATTATACCAAAAGAAATAAACGAATTGACAGGGGTTAGGGGAAACTCCCCCAAAACTGTAGTTTATTTATATAATTATCTATTTCCTTCATTATGCTTTATTTACAATAATATAATAACAATAATAATATAATAAAAATTTTAATAATGCTAATAATAATAATAATACAATAACAGAAGCAAACTTAATAATACAGTAGAAAAAATAATTCTAAATGAAAATTTGTGCTAACACTTATGATGAATGATGGCTGGGATGGTGTGTGGGAGCTGGTGGAGGTGGTGGAGGAGAGGTTACTGGGGGAGGGAGTCATCTGAATCAGATGACAGAGCAGGTGATGGGGAGGAGAAGTGGGAGCTTTCAAGATGCCAGATGTTAATGGTTGAGGTTCAGGTGATGTTACCCTTTCCTTTTTTGTAAAGTAGGAAAGCAATGAGGTACTGAACTACGCTGCCTGGTGCAACATCGCTCTTTTCAAAACCGTGCTACGGTATTTAAAAAAAAAAAATTATTTTAAAACTAGGTATTAATTTAAGAATAGTGTTATTTAAAAAACGTGCAAATTAAATGTGTAAATCGAAAGATGACTGCATTTACTTACAGTATATTGTAGTGATACAGTAGTTGTTGGCCATTGTTTTAACCTTTAAATTTATCCTATTTTTTCTAGGAATGTCCAAATAACTGAATTAAAACAGTTCTTAGGAAAAGAATGAGGTCATAGACTGGTCAAAAAGGAATCTTTTGGTACCAAGTTAATTGGTGTACCGTACAGTGGTTAGGGAAGCCATAGATGCAATTTTAGTGGTGATCACAAAAAATAAAAACCAACAAAAATAATTGGAAAATTACTATACACACCACAGTAATGCCTATTACTCACATAGAAGCACTTATAAGCCCATAGATATACACTGTGAAGCACTGGGAAACATTTGTTGCAGCACTTGTTGCCACACTCCACATATTTTACCCAAAAAATTTTACCACCCTTCCCACGTGGCATCCAGGGAGTAACTGTGACTCCCTACTGGATGGTAACTGCTCCAGTGACATGTCTGAAGAGTGGCTCCCCTCTCAAACATGGTGGTCCCATTCAAACAATAACATGAAACTAGGGCTGCCCAAACAGCCTGGAGCAGTTTAGAGGTTAAAGTATGAAACCAAACTGTAAACACCATACAGTATATACTGTACTGTACATTATATATAAATTCTGTATACTATATTGGACAATTTTAAATGCCAAAAATTATGAGCAGCATTATGCTCCATGAGAAGAATTTACCATTCGTCATCCTAGTAAGACACACGCAGTGCTCTGCCACTCTCTTACTGCCACCCTTAAACCAAGATCCTCTCAGTAGAATTCGATGACCTTTAATATCTTTCATGCATGGTAATAATTATTTATAAGTATTATCCAAAATATCAGTCACTCAAATAACCAAAATATCCAATAACAAAAGAAAGGTGAATGTGTTGCCTAATTGATTATGTCGTGACATTATAAAACTAGACAAAGTGGTGTGACACTATCAGTTAGCTCTAAATTCCTCTTCTTTCTTCATCATGTTTCTGATTTATTGGTTGTGTTACTTACTGTATATAAACAAGTGCAAAACATTGTTCATCTTGAAAACTCATAAGTCAACTAATGGTCATACAAATAAATGGTAAGAAACTCCTGTGGCAGACTGATGCGTCACCTGACCAGCTTGGGTGAGAATCATAAACTACAGGTAATATTTTCTCCCACAATAAAATTTTTCTCTACCAAGTTCACTACATTCTTCAGATGATGATAAAAAGTTTGAGTGAAAAATTCATAGAAATACAACTCTTAAGCAGTTATTAGGCTTGGCATAGGGGCGCCGATGGTAGAGCGGTACCACTCTTGCCTCGCAAGTGAGATGTTACGGGTTCGATTCCCAGGCCGGTGGAAAGTTGTTTGGACACACTTCCTAGCCTCCCTTGGTCCCTGTTCACCTAGCAGTAAAGTAGGTACCTGTTGTAAATCGAAAAGCTGCGAATTTGTATTCAGGGAAAGTTGTTGGAGCTTCCAATAACTTACTGACAAAAACCTATGAACCTTCAGGCTTCTACGCCCTTAACTCATGAGACATAAAGGCAAGCATGAACTTAGCATGCTTCCCAGATGGGCGCTGTAAGCGCTTCACCTTGCACAGAATCTAGGGTGGGGGGGTGCCCCAAAAGTAAAAAAAAAAAAAAAAAAAAGGCTTGGGAGATGGTACCAGTATACAAAAATGTAAACAAACCATTGGGCACACTATTTTCACCTTGCCATAAATAAATTTTTTTATGGTGGATTTTTTTTCTCTGCCAGTTTTATGGGATTCTTGAAATTGAAATAATGATTTGGAGAAGAAAATTCTTTGAAATTTTTTGGGGGGAATGCATCTAAGGCTAAATAGTGGAGTCTTGAGGATAAAATTGGTCAATACTGTATAGGATTTTTGGCATAAGATTGGGTTTTGAAAAATTTAACAGCATGGACAGTACAGTAACTCAAAAAATTATCTACTATAAAGGGTCCGATGACTTCTGAAATGCTACATGCAACTCGTGATGTCCCGGGATGGTTGGTATGCTTGGCTCTGTGGCATACTGATCCTGCTACATTTGGTAACTGAACATCATAATACTTATGCCAAAGTAACTACACATTGCATTACTTGTGTTAAACTATATAGGGCAGGAATACACATATCCCAATATCTATCATCCTTGGTCTCAAAGTTTCACACAGTGTGTAGACAGATACTTTTTTGAGATACTGTAAATATGCAATGAAAAAATAAAGGTTAGTATCAAGGAACTACTGAAACTAACCATTATTTGAATTTTAACCCACATGCAACAACATCACTTGTACACTAAGACAAAATCAAACACATAAAAGTGTAACTAGTACAGGAAAAATTAAATGATAGAATTGAAAACAAGGTTTTCCTGGCAGCTACATTAGTGAGGCCATTTGCAGCTGATACATGAACCCTTCAGTATAACAGAAAGGTCTTACTCTGTAGTCACATCCAAAAACTTTATTCCCTGATATTATTTTCTACAAAATCTTGTTAGGTCATGTTGCAAGAGCTGACACAAACATAATATGATGCAGTACAGTAAGAGCAATAAAGGCCAGGGAATGAATCCCTTATGAATGTGTTCCCTTTCTGAGTCTGTCTGGGATGGACCTAACATTGCATTCATGAGCATATTAAACACAGTAAGACTGATCACTCCACCTAGTGGCATATCTTTGACTTCAGTTTTGTAGCCCTGAAACAGTGCAGCAGCCTTGTGTTGGTTCATTTTGGCTAGTTCATAAGAGCAGCCTATTAGTAAAATCAAATGCAGGTTTTAGGCCAAGAAATACAATGCATTTGTGCCTTCCATCACCATTAGGAGGGATGGGTGTTCACAAGACCAAATAGGGGAGGTTTACAGTCCCAAAACATCCAGACTGGCTAGTGCATTAATGAGACCACCTGGCAGAGGGTGTCTGGTTAGAATTCAAAGGTAAGAAAGTGTAGTTTTAACACTAGTCCATCTTGTAATTGTACTTGTAGTCAAAAATCCTAAGATCAGGTACCTCATATAAGCTTGGAGATGCAGCAGGAACTAAGAGCATCTGCATATATTGAATGAGGCACCTCGTGGAACAAGGAAGAGGTCGCCAAAATTAGGTTGAGAGATAATCGCATTTAAAATTTTACTTTTTGTTTTGTACTGCAACAAAAAAAATAAATCACATTTTCATGTTTTATACATCCTTTTGTTTGGCTTGACAAGCTGAATATGGAAACAAGAGTAGAAAATGGAAAAAAATGCATTTTTGTGTTTTCTTACTTATCCAAATTAAACTATACTAATTACCTGTTATAAAATATTGACACAGATTCTTTAAAAAAATTATGTAAATGAGGCACATAAATTTGAATAAAAAAAATAGTACTCATTTACAATTTGGATTACAGCTGTATTGTGAAATTTACAGGATATGAAAATTATACATAAATGTGCTTTTTTGATGACTCAATCAATGGAAATGATTTATTTTGAGGTAATTAGGAGATAATTACAGTCACTACACAGGGTGAAGATGTCTGGCATGAGTGGTGAGTGGGTGGAGGTGATGGGGTTAGTAGTCTAGAAGGTCATCATCCAGGGAGTCCTCCCCTTCATCTCCAGTGCCCACTCCCCCCTGCAGCCTCCTGGCCCACCAGAGAGAGCATGAACTCAAGTATCCAAGTCCACCGAAAACGAAAAAAAAAGCCAGATTGGCGACATCGCCCTTATTGTACGAGACACCTCACACATGTACTTCAACATCAGGATGCAGAGGGGTCGAAGTGCCTAATTCAACCACTGATTCAAATGGTATTGAACTGACCCTGAGCCCTCTAGATCAGAATTCTTGTACAGTTTGCAGTACAAACCATACCTGTCATTTAAACAGGCCTGTCTACCATATCATTAAACATTATTTAAATGGGTTTGCCAGCAGGTGTTACAGCGGCAGTATGGATCTCACAGGTTACTCATGATGACCTGTACAGTACATCAAAAATATTATCTGACACACTACTCACTACCTCAAAATTTTTAAACGTGTATAATAGTGATGCAGTTAATAAGCTTAAACATCCACAATTGTTTATTATCCAGGACCCGATCAACGTTCAGCATGAGACACTGTATGTTGTTATAGTTATCATGAGAACATTAAGTACTATCTTGAGAGTTATGCTGCATAGTTTACATACATATGAAACAACTGTGGCTATGTCCTGAATAACTGAACCTTGTAAATACTGTAATGTATACACAAGAGGAAAGAGTAATCAGTAAGTACAGTAACAACCTTTGTAACTAACCTGTCTTCTGAATTTGTGTCTGTCTTTCTGTATTTCCTTATCAATCTGTTGTGACCTTGTGTGTTGTTCTACCTGTAATAAGAATCAGAGCATAAGTGAGGGCAGGTATAAGCAAGCTTTATAATTAACAAATGACATATTACTTGAAAATTAGCCGCCCAGCTTTTGTCATCTGATGATTAAACATCCTAATACTAACTGAGGGGATAGGGGTTATGTTATGTTAGGTTAGATTGCATTAGGTTAGCATCAGGATGGTTAATCTTAAGATGAAGCAAGCTGGGGCTAATTAATCTTCAAGTAATTGCAAGAGACAGTTCAATGGAAGATGGTAATTAAGTGAGTGATCTGTGAAGATAAATCTGCAAGTTATGTTTTTTATCTTGCCTCCAACAATACTGTACTACTTGATACACTTCTAAGAGGAACAGCGATTACCGGTAAGTTCCAGTCCTCTTGACACTGAGAGCTGACCCTGTATGGCTGTACTAAGGGTGAAGCAATGTGTACAAACTTGAGCCTTAGAAATGTAAACACTCTTCAAGGATTACACATCTTTCCAGTGTTATATAGAGGATACAGTACAGTAGATGGAGAAGCAAACATTAGGAGTATAAGGGGATGGGTATGCCTGTACTGTATATGAAACACATGTTTAGTTGAAAACATTACATGGAAGAACATCCATTTTCATGATTTTTTTTTACCTTCAACATAATCTTGTTCTAGCTGGGTCAAGAAAGCAATGATAAAAATATAAAATTAAAAATTTAAGATTAACAACACAAACTAAGTTGGTACACATTCACCCAGGGTTGGCAAAAAAGTACATCATAAATTATTTATGACAAGACACCGATTTTAATCATATCATAAATGTCATAGTGAAATCACAAGTGTACAAAATCATACCTGGAATACAGTATACGGGACATGTAGAAAAAAAAAAACATGAAAATGAAAAAACATCTATCTCAAGTTAATTTCATGTGCAGAATTGTTCAGGTATTTACCATGGGTCAGATATGGAGAAATACAACTAAAATAAAGCACCTGCACTTGAACTTGCTTTAATAAGATCAAAATTTACATGTTGGCAGGAATTCCCTCGATCATGTATTTTGAAGCACGCTCTTACAGAGATAAATGAAATCAATAGCTGATACAGCTATAATACAATATTGTAATATACTGCAGGTATTTTAATAAAACAGGAATCAATCAAATCACTTCACTACTAATTTTTTTTAATTCAAAATAATTTCTCCATTTTTGAGTCACAGCTGTTATTCTTATTCGTTGATTTTTTATTACAAAGGTTGAAGAGGAATTAAAAATATATGTATACTGTAGTTGCCTCCATAGGAACATACCACACCCAGGGAGAGTGTGAGGGCTCGGGTACGAGATTTGGCAATGCAGCACTGTAGTCATTGCTGAATGAATGGGTATGAAACTAAAATAACCCTTTTGATCAATATACAGTGGTCCCTCAGTTAACGAGCACAATTCATTCCAGAAGGTTGCTCGTTAACAGAAAAATTCGTTAACTGGAACGATTAATTCAATGGGTTTTTAGGTAATTGGTTCCAGCTCACCGAAAATTACATACAAACTAAAAATAAATGCAGTAAAGTACACTAACTTTGAGGTGTGCATGTAGAAGGCTCCTGGTTGATGATCATGATGATGGGAATTAGAATGGGGGTGGAGGAGAAGGGAGAAGAGAAGGCATTGGGGTGGAAGAGAAGTCACCCCATGCCGCCATTTCACCCATAAAATTTTAGTTCACTTGGTGTAATTCAAAATTATTTTCTTTAAATCAACACTGCACTGCATTATATATTGTCAATATGTAAAATATATTTCAAAATGACCAATAATTTGACTGAAACACAGAAAAAAAGCATTTATGTTGAAAAGTCTCAAACAAGATGTTCCTTCCTCTGAACTGGTAAACAAACTGACGCCAAGCTTGGTGTGTTGAGTGGCTGTTTGGCGCGCAAAAAATAGCTTCCTGCACTTCAATTATGTTCAATAATTGTTAAAATGACTAAAAAATTTAATATAAACTTTTAAAATTATTGAATAGTACAACCTTCTTGATATTTACTAAAATGGTAAGGAATTTAAGCCCTAAAACCGATTACTGTATTGGCGGACAACTACTACAGCTGGTGGGCAGCCAAATGCAGGCGAAAACATGTTGGGAAAATTCGTAAGGAATTCGTTAACCGAGGGTTTGCTCGTTAACAGAAGTAAAGAATCTTATGGAAGGTAATTCGTTAACCAAAATTTCGTTAACCGAGGGATCACTGTATATGATAATACTGTATACAAATTATAAAGGAGGTAAACAGATAAATTAATCCTGTAATAGTACATGTTTTGCAGCATTGGTGTGTAGCCACAACTGAGTGACTAGGTCTAAACTATGGGGAATTGGTAAACAGGGTAATCCACGATTTCACGCTCATGACTAAAGTGCTGCATTGTCACGTCCCATACCTGTGCCCACATACACTCCCAGGCCATGGTACATTCATGTGGAGGCAACTGTACATACATGCAATATGAAAATATTCGTTTTTAACACTTTCGTGTGTCAAATTTTGATGATTTACATCATTGTCTTAAATCATTTGATTTAAATCATGCCAGCCCTGCTCACCCATCCATGAAGACTAACAATCATTGTTGTATTATTATACGAAAATATGGGGAGACCCTTCTGCCCCAAAGCTCAAAACATTCAAATTTAGCTCTGTTTTAAATCAATTAGAGAAGCTAATAAGTTGCTTATTTAAGCCACTTAACTCTAGCTTATGGCTATAGTTATAGTACAGCTTCTACCTGTATTAAGAGTACAGCTTCTACCATGCTGGATGCAGCCAAATGCCTACAAACAGTCTGTGACACTACATATGTACTGACACTGGCTCCTGAGCCATTATATAGATTAGTACAGTACAGATATAGTATTACTGTACAGGGTGCCTCATAGTGAGTGCACACACGTACAGGGTGCTTCATAGGTAGTGCACACAAAAACAGGACGTCTCACAGGTAGTGCACACACATACAGGGTGTCTCATAAGTAGTGCACACATGTACAGTCACTCATAAAAGTTCGTGGGGTTCCGTGTGCGTGTCAATCAGTTATTATCGTTTGTAATAATCATGTTACACATTCAGTGTTGTATGATAAGATATGAAGGTTAGCGCCCCTTCAATTTCTACACATTCAGTGTTGTATGATAAGATATGAAGGTGAGAGCCACTTCAATTTCTACACATTCAGTGTTGTATGATAAGATATGAAGGTTAGAGACCCTTCAATTTCTAAGTATTAATTAAGCAGCAGAGACAACGGTAGTGCAGGTCGAGGTGCATTCCAGTCCATTCGAAAATTTGATTCGTATCCACATGAATAATATTGTAAACTGTTAGGAGTTCAACTCAGGCAGTATCTACCATTAACATCGTATAATATATCTTCTTCATATATTCCTCTATATATCCAACGCAAACCCATTCTGAATAATATGTAATAAAACATTCGAAGTAGACAAAGACTCGAAAAAATGAACAGTGAAGCGGTTGGCCAACGTCGTAATGGAACAGTCCCGAATCTACGGCAACAGTCTACTGGAGCAAACACACCAAGCCATTTCTAGAGAGTAATCGGTCGAATTAAAAAAAAGGAACTGTGAAAGTTTCATGTGTTTAACATATATCATATCATTACCACCTTTATTAATATAAGGATTTTACCTCAATTAGTACAGCAGAGCGGCAGCTAAACACTTGACCCCTCTCGTCTCTAGTCTCCACCTGGCAAAACCTTCTCTTTACCCCCTCCTCCACCACTCCCCCTCTATCGTATTGCTTTGTCTTCACATATCGAAGCGTCTCATGGTTCAGGTAACAGAAGACTGTGGTCATATTGTCCATGACAATTTTAACCCTCATATGCTGTCACACAAATGCAAATGTGTAAACATTATATGACATAACACAATATTTGCATGGACAAATATTCCTGTCAAACAACAGGTCTTAATTGAACACACACAGTTCCAACAGTTTCACCGAGTATGTTAGTGTGTGCATTGTCCCGTGCACAGAGACCTGTTGTCCAGAAAGGGCTGGAGGTGGGATTCACCCACACTCACAGAGACCCCCCACGAACTTTTATGAGTGACTGTACAGGGTGTCTCATAGGCAGTGCACACATACAAGGGGCCTCATAGGTAGTGCACATGCATACAGGGGGCCTCATAGGTAGTGCACACACATACAGGGGCCCTCATAGGTAGTGCACACACATACAGGGGGGCCTCATGGGCACACACATACAGAGAGTGCACACACATACAGGGGGCCTCATAGGTAGTGCACACATACAGGGTGTCTCATAGGTAGTGCACACACATACAGGGGGCCTCATAGGTAGTGCACACATACAGGGTGTCTCATAGGTAGTGCACACACATACAGGGGGCCTCATAGGTAGTGTACACACATACAGTGGGCCTCATAGGTAGTGCACACATACAGGGGCCCTCGTAGGTAGGGCACACACATACAGGGTTCCTCGTAGGTAATACCTGCATGGGGGCCTCATGGGTAGTGCACACACATGCAGGGGGCCTCAGGTAGTGCACACACATACAGGGGGCCTCATGGGTAGTGCACACACACATACAGGGGGCCTCATGGTGGGCACACACACATACAGGGGCCTCATAGGTGGTGCACACATGGTGCACACACATACAGGGCCTCATAGGTAGTGCACACACATGCAGGGGCCTCATAGGTGGTGCACACATACACCTCAGGTGGTGCACACCCACCTCATGGTAGTGCACACACACAGCAGGGGGCCTCAGGTGCACACACATACAGGGGGCCTCATGGGTGGGCACACACATGCAGGGGGCCTCATGGTAGGCACACACATACAGGGGGGGCCCTCATGGGTGGTGCACACACACAGGGGGCCTCATGGGTAGGTGGTGCACACATACAGGGGGCCTCATGGGTGGTGCACACACACACAGTGCTGCACATACAGGTGTGCACACACATGAGGGGGTAGTGCACACACAGGGTGGTGCACACACACACAGTGCCTCATAGGTAGTGCACACATGTACCATGAGGGTGCCTCATGGTAGTGCACACATACAGGGACCTCATGGTGGTGCACACACATACAGGGTGCCTCATGAGGTAGTGCACACATGTGCCATACAGGGGCCTCATAGGTAGTGCACACATACAGGGGGGCCTCATAGGTGGTGCACACACATACAGAGTGCCTCATGGGTAGTGCACACGCATGTACCATACATAGGTAGTGCACACACAGGGGCCTCACATGGGGTAGTGCACACACACACAGGGGGCCTCATGGGTAGTGCACACACACACATGGGTAGTGCACACACATACAGGGGAGCCTCATGGTGGTGCACACACACATACAGGGGGGCCTCATGGGTAGTGCACACACACAGGGGGCACCATAGGTGGTGCACACACATACAGGGGCCTCATGGGTGGCACACACACATGGGTAGTGCACACATACACAGGGGCCCATAGGTGGTGCACACACACACAGGGGGCGTCATGGGTATGCACACACACACAGGGGCCTCATGGTAGTGCACACACACTACAGGGGGCCTCATGGGTAGTGCACACACACATACAGGGGGCCTCATGGGTAGTGCACACATGTGCCATACAGGGGGCATCATAGGTGGGGCATGCATGTACCATACAGGGGGCCACAGTACACACATACAGGGTATCTCATGGTAGTGCACACCGCATACAGGGTGTCTCATAGGTGGGCACACACATACAGGGGTGCATGGGTGCCCACACACACACATACAGGGGGCCTCATGGTATGCACACACACAGGGGGGCCTCATGGGTGCACACACATGGGGGCCTCTGTGCACACATACAGGGGCCTCATAGGTGGTGCACACACACAGGGGCCTCATAGATAGGGCACACACATACAGGGTGCCTCATGGGTACACACACATACAGGGGTGGGTACACACATACAGGGGGCCTCATGGGTAGTGCACACACACAGGGGGCCTCATAAGGTAGTGCACACACAGTAGGTGTTGCACCACAGGGGGCCTCATGGGTACACACACACATAGGGGGGACACATGGGGGTGCCACACACATGCAGGGGTCTCATGGTGGATTCACACACATACAGGGGGGGAGGCACACACACATGGGTGGGGCACACATACATGGGGGCCTCAGGGTGAGGCACACACACATACAGGGGGCCTCATGGGTGGGGCACACACATACACATGGGTGCACACACACATACAGGGTGCCTCATAGGTAGTACACACATACAGGGGGCCTCATAGGTAGTGCACACACATACAGGGTGCCTCACAGGTAGTGCACACATGTACCATACAGGGTGCCTCATAGGTAGTGCACACACATACAGGGTGTCTCAGAGGTAGTGCACACATACAGGGTGCCTCATAGGTACAGCACACACATGTACCATAGTGTTTTATAGGTAGTGCACACACATGTACCATACAGGGTGTCTCATAGGTAGTGCACACACATGTACCATAGTGTTTTATAGGTAGTGCACACACATGTACCATAGTGTTTTATAGGTAGTGCACACACATGTATCATACAGGGTGTCTCATAGGTAGTGCACAATGTACAGGGTGTCTCATAGGTAGACCCCCCCATACCTCCTCTTATAGTTTTCATTAAACAAACCTAACCTAAGTAATGGCATGTTATATCTCACTAATTAGTAATTTCTGAGCAATACAGTATAGAAAAACTATGTTATAGATTGGTTAATTCTATTGACTGCACATACCAAACTTCCAGTTCTCTGTATCAGGTGACTTGTGCCATAATACCCACTATTATTATTATGGGGGAAGAGGATATCTCAGAAACGAGTCATTGACGGTGGAAATAAGGGTCAGAATCGTTCAAATCACATCAAATACCACCGTATAAACATGTCTTTCACCATTAAACCTCTGTGGGGCATAAAATGTAAATTTACCCAAAATTCTATAGCTAATGAATACAAATACTTATTTCTTACTTTTAGAACATCTGGATAAGACAATTAACCTTACATTAAGTGGCATGTGTGTGTGTGATAGACAGACATATATTCTCTAAACTGTCATACAAGTTCACATTTGTTAGTCACGAACATAGACAGTGAAGGTAGACAGAGTCTTATACATATAGATCTCACTTAACTCAGCTGTCATGCAGAGAAAACATCAATTAATAAACATTCACACAATATATTAATGTCAAGATGAAATAACCTTTTGGCAGTATTCTTGGTTTATCCGACGTTGACTTACTGTTTACCATTATTTATAAACCTGCACAGTCTATGTACGTGATAAACCAGTATGAGTTTTATTCAATAATTATCAATCTATGTAAATCTATACTGTACTAAGGCACGTCAAATGTTCTCACCTACACCAGCCTCCTTGGTTAAACAAATACCCCTACATCATTAATTTTAACATCTCGAATCTAGTTCATCAAGTGAGATGTGTCGTAAAATAATTTGTGATTTATTATATTATACACTCACCTCCTCTGGGGTCCATAATGCTCGTAAACAACAGGCACAGCTGAGCATTGTCACCCGCGCCATGTTGCCACCAGTGACCATAACAACACTGACCAGCCAGGAACTAATACGGAGGAACATGCTATTATCATCCGCTATTTATTTTCCATCATTACTTGGAAATATCGTAAATTTTTTTCATCAGATGATATGGTGATGATATTTTAGAAGTATAGTCTTATAATAAAAACAACAGAAGTTTACTTTTGTGAAATGTCAATCTCTTTCTTTTCTTGTAATATTCAGTAGTGTAGTCTTATTTATGCTACTTTATTGACATACACTTTTACCATATATATTATCGCTATAAATTTTCTTTCTTGCAAGATATATTTCTAAAATAACCTCACATCTAGTTATGTTCCTCCTTTAACAATCTTTTTCTCAGTACTTGACAGGCGAGTTGTGACGTCATGATTCCACCCTTTCCTACAACTATGTCGTCATAATCCCTTCCTCTCCTACAAGTATGTTGTGACGTCTTGATTCCATCCTCTCTTACAATTGCAAATTGTGATATCATTTTCCCATCCCTTCCGACAAGTACAAATTGTAATGTCATAATTCCCAAGGATATTATCCTTGATAATTCCGTCCTTCCATATAATACAAGTTATGACGTAATGATTCCATCCCTTCCTACAGATACCCTGTACAAATTATGACGTCATCATCACACCCTCTATCACACTCATACTAATATTGAAAAAGTTTAATTAGCCAGAATAATACAGAGTTGATAATTATAACAATATTAAGATGGCTAAGTAGAAAACGTAAATATAAAATCATTGTAAACTCTTGGAACAATCTACCAGAAAGTGGTGTGACGTCATCGAGTGTGAGTTCTTTCCTCTTTTAAGACAAGACTTGACCAACACTGGAGCGGGTTCAGGTACATTCAGGAGCCGGTGCATGCCCAGTACTTGCCAACAGTGCGTGACAGAGACTGATCGATCGCCCAAGCGGCTAACGAGCCGGTCAGTGGTGAAAAGGATAAAAGTAAAAGTAAGTAAAATAGTACTGTATGAACCTCTGTCCTGTGTGGCAGTGAGAAGTGATACCACCCTCAGTGTCAAGACCTGACTGACTTACTCACAATAGGCAAACTGTACTCCAAGCTTTGTCAATAAATTTGTTAAACTAAAAACTAAACTGTACCACTAAATAATCTCAGAATATAAAGTAAATCAAGAGAATTCGATAAAAAGGGAAACTGAAAGCCATTACGAAATACCATTGAATTGAATTGAAACAGTTTATTTAGCCAGAAAAATACAGATACAGAGTGGATTATAATAACAATATTAACATGACTGAGCCAGTTGAGAACCTGAGCTCTCTTTGAGGCACCTGATATATACTATACATTTATCTCAAGGAAGTATTATGTAACATTAAGTATCATCTGGAATAGTACAATAGCATAGTGGTAATAAGAACATCTCATAATGTTACCACGGTTATCACTTCAATATTGATTTATTTTATTTATTTATTATTATTATTATTTTTTATTTTTTATTTATAAATACATACTGTACATACTGTATACACCTACACACACACACACACACACACACACACACACACAGTGTATTCACTCCCAGTAAATACTACTTCTTGCACTGTCACTATGTTGAAATGAACTGTAGTTTGAGCTTTTCCCCATCTAGTTATTATATATTTTATTTGTGTCACTTATGTTACTTGTATATTATTTGTAATTCGAAACCCATTCCCCAAATATGTAACTGTATATTTTCAGCCTTCTGGCTGCCAAGCTCTTTCAATAAACCTTTAATTATTATTATTATTATTATTATTATACACACACACACATACACATGCATATACATATACATACACATATACATATAAATTACAGTGGAATTGAAAAACATAAGTATAATGGGGGAGCAGTACAACCTGGGTTGTACAGTAATAAGGTTGAACAAGAGGACAAAGCTATCAGGATTATGTCTAGTTGGCACTTATGTTTATTGCAATGGTAATTACTTATTTATTTACATGATAATTTCCGATAAAACGGTTTTGATTCATCTAACATGATATCAGCCAACACTACAGCATCTAGAAGGAAGAAAGTGGGAATATAGCGTACAAGTGAGGATTTCCGGAGTGAATTAAATGAGTCAGCTAGTGAGCCAGACTCAAGGATCCCCACCACCCAGGCCGCCACACTCTACCTTATAATACAGTACATCATCTACAGTATATACCTTCAACCACTTAACACCCAGGCTCATTAATATATTCCCGGCCATTATCGTATATTCATAAACACATTAAAATGGAATAAATCACAGTTTTATCTCTAACAAACAACTATCGCATTGGCTGGAAATACATGATGAATCAATAATTGTAAACATGCATGAGAATTTTACTTATATCTATCTGTTTATCTACTGTGTGAAGGTGGAGTAGAGCACAGACGGAATTGGAGTGGAAATTTAGTGGTTCAAAAGTTACTCTTGACAAAAACATTGTGGTGAGTCATTTGTTTTTGTGATTTACCGAGAGAATTAGACGGTATGAGTGTAGGAGGTTGTTCATACTTTATAGTGTGTGTGTGTATGTGTGAAGGATAACTGCGTGTGTGTGTGTGTGTGTATGTGAAGGATAACTGCGTGTGTGTGTGTGTGTGTGTGTGTGTGTGAAGGATAACTGCGTGTGTGAGAGAGATAAAAATAACTGTATTAATTGAACTGTGTGTGTGTGTGTGTGTGTGTGTGTGTGTGGAATAAGGATAACTGTGTGTGGGGGACTGGGGGATAACTGCGTGTGTGTGTGTGTGTGTGTGTACGCGCTCCATATCACTTAACACAACGAGGTGAAAGTGTATAACCACAGTCAGTTAAACGAGGCTGTAAAGCGGCTGGCCGTGAAGAAAGAGGGAGATCACGTGTTAGGTTACTTGGTAAACACTTGGGATAAAGAAGGTTTTCGTCCCGATTAATTACTCAAATTGCCGCACTACGCTACTGTACAGTTCAGCACCAAGCGAGGTCATGATCCTTTCAATTAACCTCACACTTTCTCTTAACTCAGTTTTAAATAAATCACTGCCCGTTAATCCTGAATAATTGCCTACTCATGTCTCCTGCAATTATACTTGCTCTGAGTAATTGCTAATAATGACGTCAAATGGCGCGAATAATTATATCTGGCAACACACCACACAGGGAGGGTCTGTTTACGCTAAATATTTTCAGCGGCTCAGATATCACACCCCAGTGATCCTAACCTTGGCTAATTTAAGACTATGGTGGCGGGATGGTTATATTACTGGGATGGCAGCCCAGATGTCCCGGATTAAAGTCCAGAGAGAGAGAGAGAGAGAGAGAGAGAGAGAGAGCAATACATGACTCATATCCGGTGAGGGTGCGCGGCGGGCCAGTAAAAGTAGTACTGTAAAACCATACCACCACCACCACCGGCTTGTCGCAAAACCCAACTGACTTACAAAATAGATATCAGAACATTAAAGAATCTTCTACCCAGATTGTACACCTGAAGATTCTTCACCCCAGCCCGCTCCACCTTAAGATCTTTCCCTGCCCATTTCACTTCAAACAGTATAGCGTTAGCTATACAAGTGAGTTCAAGGTTATACACCCCACGTCCATTTGTTTTAATGACCTCACCTGAAGAATCTTCACCTCAGCCCTCTCCACTTTGGAAGGGGATTCTTCACAGGTGTTCCCAAATATCCAAACCACAGGGGAAAATATGTCAGTACTAACTCAACCTATGTGTGATAAGTGACACCAGGCCCACGTGATCACAAAAAAACATCATTATTATACTGCAGGTTTGTGTCCAATTTCCTGCAAACTATCCAGCAGTGTGGTCAGAAACAAGAGAGTGGCGTAATCCGATGCAGTATGGAAATAATCATGTCGCAATATTGCAAGTCTGTGATAAACTTAACAAAAAACTGTTATCGTGCAGTACAGGATTTGATAGTGTGAAGAACTGGTCTTAGTGGGGACTTACGTCACACTTTGTACAGTTACTCTCACACCTGTCCTACCACTATTACACCTGCCACTACCACTACCACCATTACACCTACCACTACCACTATTACACCTACCACTACCACTATTACACCTGCCACTACCACTACCACCATTACACCTACCACTACCACTATTACACCTACCACTACCACTATTACACCTACCACTACCACTATTACACCAACCACTACCACTATTACACCTACCACTACCACTATTACACCAACCACTACCACTATTACACCTACCACTACCACTATAACACCAACCACTACCACTATTACACCTACCACTACCACTATTACACCTACCACTACCACTATTACACCAACCACTACCACTATTACACCAACCACTACCACTATTACACCAACCACTACCACTATTACACCAACCACTACCACTATTACACCAACCACTACCACTATTACACCAACCACTACACTATAATACTTTTTTTCTTTTTTCTTTTTAAACGTGGCCTGCAGCCTCCCCCAATAGCCACACCTTCGCCACCATTTTATTACCTTAATATTAAATATCCTAATACATAAGTAACTATCCTAGCTGTGTTGAGTTAGTTGAGCCGTAGATCTATGCGGCATTCAGTGACTGTTGCCTCATACCGTAGTCAATATCTGCAACTGTTGACGGCTTTGGGGCCGATGCATCTCATCCAGGCTGTAACATAACTTCTCGGCTGCTGCTTCTGTTCGGATAGCACCTCCGCGAGTCTGGTGTAGAGGCATCTTGCACTTGGTCCCATCCCACCAGAGGTTGTGAACACTAGAAGAGTGAAGCTGCCTTGATCAATGTTCTGAATTCTCTCCCCATATGCCCTTATCTAGTCGTTCTCGTTCCTCCTGTGTGCAGCATCGAGAGCTAGTTATGGTGACATGCGGCCATGGGATAAAAAATCCTGATGTCGAAGAAGGCTCGCTGTCCCCACGTCCAGAATTCTCGAGCACTGACGTCAACACGGGCTTCGTTGGATGTGTTTGAAGTCCTACGCTGGAAATTCTCACTGTCCAATGGAAGGAGGGTCGGTTCTACCCTGACATCACGGCAGATTTCCTTCAACATATTTGGTGTGAGATCCCATACTTCGTCATGCCTCATGCATATGAAGCCCCCTTTCTTGCACACCATGGCGTGATCGACGTCATAGGAAGAGCCACACACGCATTGGGAGGGCAATCCTTCTACTGGCCAACCGTACCTTAGAGCATTGGCATCTGTAAATTCTTGTTTGTTAAGGCTGAAACCATTTGCCCTTATCGGTAACGTAGTTAACCAGTTCGAGGCGCCCACTTCCTGCGCTATAGCTACTTTTTTCCAAATTCTCTGGCACCTGCAGCAATAGTCACTGCAACTTATCCCTCTGGCCGTACTGTCGTTCTGTCGTAATGGACCTTCGAATCCTGTTTACTTCACTGGTAACCCCCCCACCCCCTCCTGTTGTGCTCTGAGCCATTATGTGGTCTGTGAGGGCTGCCGTGAACTTAACTGAGTTTTGATGTTCGGTGGCAGCAATCTCCTCTGGATTGGTCAATCCCACTCCTCCCAGTCTCTGTGGTAGTGCAAGGAGTGATCCCTCTGCTGGGGTTAGGTGAGGGTGTTTCACTAATTTGGGAATGAAATTGACGCTGATAGCTTCTTCCAGAGGGTGGAGGAGGGGTCCGATATCAGGGATAGTGTGCATCAGGTAGCTCCAGCGATGCTTGACTCCATGGGTGAATGCCGCAAAAGCCGCATGTGGCTTTGTGATTGCAATCTCAGACGGAGATTGGATTTCCCTAACCCACTCATTCACCTTTCCCGTTACGTACTCGGTCTTGAAGTCCACCGTGCAGATTAATGCGCCTAGGTGTCTTTGGCCATCCTTTGTTATTTTGACCTCTCTTCCACCGAACACCTCCATTGCCCATTCATAGTGTTCTGGCTTCACAATGAGAAAGGACTTGCTGGCGTTTGGGTGGTACCCTATTTGTGGGCCTCGTGTTACCAGGTCCCACCACTTTTTTATGTCCTCCACTTTTCCTGCTCCTGTAAGGTCATCAGCATACGCCACTTGCTTGACCACAGTTGTTTCAAATTTTATTGTGTGTTGGAGCACGGATAGGCCTATTGCATACAATGCCATTGCAACAGGGTCCCCCTGCGTTGTTCCCTCGGTTGACTGTATGATGGTGTCACCTCTTAGAGCCTTGTTGTTTACTATATAGAGGTCTGATGGATTCCTATAAGAGTTTTCAAGATACATTGCAATGCTTGGACACTTGATCTTGATGTTGTGCAGTGCGGCCTTGTGGTGGTTAAGTATGTTGAATGCGTTTGAAGCGTCCACCAGGAGAACGGCCTCACAATCACGCTGCTCAAATATCGTTCTCATGGCGTGAATGGCAGCTTCCCCTCCAGCCTGGTGGCCAGCACAAACTTGCAGGTTCCCTGCTGCTGCCCTGACTTCATCCTTTACCACCTCCATTATGCATTTTCCGATGATCCGCCTCAGCACTTCCCCCACCCCTATAGGCCTACATCCTGGATTCTTATCCAGGGGAATGAGGCGGCAGGCCGTCAGAGCATGGAGGTGTTGGCAGCACGAGGATGCCAGCTTTCTTGCAAGGACGGCAATGGCAGTGCAGAGATCACTTGCTACGGGGCCAAACTTGTTAGTGCTGAGGATGACTCTCCAATCATTTGCATCCAGACCTGAAGGGCCGGAACCTCCTCGAGTCTTCAGTGCCCTTTTCCACACCATCCCTCCTGTTATTTTCTCAAACAGGACAGCATTTGGTGGGATATAGTCACCCTGGAACCTGATGCCTTCGTCTTCACTTGCAGGGGGGTGTTTTTCTTACAGTTGTTTTAATGTCTCTTTGCTTATTGGCAGAACCCCACCGGAGGATTCTTCTGTGAGAGATCTTGCTGCCAAAGACACTATTACACCTGCCACTACCACTATTACACCTACCACTACCACTACTACTGCTACTTTGCTGTCACTCGGAATCGATTATCATGATCATTCAGCTATGATACAATGATATGTCTTACTAAGGATGTCACCTTCGTTGGTGATTTTTAAGGTGACTAAAGAGGCCGATACGGTACCGGCAGAGTCATTCGCAGATGTTGCACATATGGAGGGCTACAGCTAGGGCGGGAGGGCAGCGGCAGCATCTTTCCGGCTTTGGTGCTTGTCTGCCTTGGTTTACGGTCGGGCTAATTCGAAAGTATTGACACCACCTTGTGTGGTGCTCCTCCAAGCGTTACAGTGTGGAGTAATCGTCTCCCAAGTGAGGGGGTCGATTTGGCACTTTTTCAGGTTTGTCTTAAAACTATCCTTATACCTTTTCAGTGGCCCACCAGCATTACCTTTACTATTTGTTAGGTGACTTTAAAGTAGCTGCTTTGGCAGTCTACTGTCGTCCATGCGGGTAACATGGCCAGTCCAACATAGTTGTTCATGGAAAATGGTAGCCTCAGTGCTCCTACTGTTGGTGTCAGCGAGAATACTGGCATTTGTTCTCTTGTTTTCCAAGCGAACTCGGTGGATGGAATGTAAACTACGTTGGTGAAAGTTTTCAAATGCCTTGAGGTGCCTCCTGTATGTGACCCATGTCTCGCTGCCATATAGCAGGGTGGGTTGGACCACTGCTCGATATACGTGCAACTTTGTAGGTAATTTCAGCTCCCTACAGCTGAAGACATGAGTGTGGAGTCTGGCTAAGGCTTGAGATGCACATCTGATCCAATGTTGAATCTCTTCATCGATGTCCGCTGTGGTGGACAGGTGGGAGCCGAGAAACTGAAAGTGGGAAACATTAGAGAGGGTAGTACCGTTAAGCTGGATGGATGGTGGAGGTGTGGCTGAACCAGTGGCAGGCTGAAAGAGAATGTGAGTCTTAGGTACAATTACCTCAAACTGAAGTGTGCACATATGCATCTGAGTAGGTGTTCAGGATCTCCTGTAGGTTGCGTTCAGTGTGATCAATAAGGGTGAGGTCGTGTGCATACTGAAGTTTAGTAATGGAGGCTGCCGACACCTTTGTTCCTGCCTGGAGTCATCTTATGTTAAATAGATCCTTCATCCGGTACTGGATGTCCACCCTGCCAGCTACTGTAAATTGGCATTGGCACAGGTAAAGAAGGCAGCCAAGAAAATGGAAAAGAGAGTTAGTACCAGTACACATCCTTGTTTAACCCCGTTTGGATGGGGAAGAACTCAGACTGGGTACCATTGTGCAGGACACTGCCGTTCATACCATCGTGGAGTTGCCTCACAATGGTGATGAATTTTTGTGGTCCGCCAAAATGGCTGAGGGTCCACCAGAGGACTTCCCTGTTGACCGAGTCGAAGTCCATGGTTAGGTCAATGAAGGCCATGTACGATGCTATTCTCTGCACTTTTCCTGTATCTGGCGGGCAGCAAAGATCATGTCAGTGGTACCACATGATGGCTTAAAGCCACATTGAGATTCTGGGAGGCAGTTTTCCACCTCAGGAAGAAGTCTGTTTAGGATGACTCTCGCAATAATCTTGCCAGCTATGGACAACAGAGAGATCCCGTGGTAGTTGCCTCAGTTTGACAGGCCTCCCTTGTTCTTATAAATATTGATGATGTAGGCATCTTAAAGAGCTTGGGGGATTTCCTCCTTTTCCCATATATTCTCCAGGAGAGAGTGGAGACGGCTAGTAAGCAGAGGTCCTCCTGCTCTATATATCTCGGCTGGGATTCCATCAGGCCCTGAGGCTTTGTTTTTTTCATCTGTTTGATGGCAGTAGCTACCTCATCCAGGGATGGAGGATAGCTGAGATGGGTCAGCTCTGGATGCTGAGGTGTTGCTGGCTGGTTGGTGTAGGTAGAAAGAGACAGGTCACTACGATGTCAGGTCTTAAATAGCGGAGGGTAGGCGTGGCTTTGTAGTTGACCCCCGCTCCGTGATGTATGGCGGCGCTGGTTGACCTAGACCACGAGGCATACACTGGGGAATTGGTGGGGTCGGCTACTCAGCGACAAACAGCGTTTGTAGGGGAGAAATCCACTACAAATGCATTACTTCACCTCCTCCCACTACACACCACTCCACTTCTCTCAACTCCTCCCTTGGTCTAGGATTAATGAGATTTTATATATTTTTTACTATAGGCAGTTAAGACTTGTGGAACAAGGCCATTACGAGGCGGACCCTGCAGCACCACACATTAAAGTCTAGATAATACTCTCAAGTACTTTACATATTATGCTGGTCAGGCTCACCGGTCTATAGTTGTTCGTGGGGTGACGATCGCCCTTCTTGAAGATAGGACTCACATGAGCCATTTTCCAATCACTGGGGACCTTTTGTTCATCCAGCCATTTACAGAACAGGATCTTCAAGGTCTCTGTCACGCAAGTATTGGGTATGCAATGGCTCCTGAATGTATCTGAACCTGCTGCAGTGCTGGTCAAGTCTGGCCTTGAAACAGCTCACACTTGGTGCCGTCATAACACTCTGGCAGGTTGCTTTACGAGTTCACAACTCTCACTCCGGAAAAGTTAGCCCTCACAGTTTTTGGGACCTGCCGCTTCTTCAACCCTGAGCTGTGACCCCTTGTGGGGCGAGCGTCCACCAGTTCCAGGTAAGAACATCTCAACTGAGTAGTGCCCTTTGAGATGTTTCTGCAGCTCCTCACAGTCAGCTTGGTTCATAATTTCCCTGAATAACTTGGTATTGTCCGCAAACATTCGTATGTTGGAGTGTACAGCTTCTGGCATGTCAATTATGAAGCAAACAAACAACAGTGGGCCCAATACACTGCCCTGTGGTGATAGGAGTTGACAAATAATAAGAATTAATTCACTGGAGCTTCCTGAAGGAGTATCAGTACAGAGGCAAGAGCATGGGACAGACGTGTGCTCTGTATGAACAGACTGGTAAGATTGCCGGATGAGCCGCCAGACCTACCCTTGTTGATATGGTTTACTACCCTGACGGTAGTTTGGGTGGCGTGGTAGTTTGCCAGGTGTTGGACAATATAACAATACAAAGTAATGGTAACAGCACATACATAGAATATACATATATACTCTACATATGGACCTACATAAATTATACAACATACACATTTACACCCAGCTAACTGAACACTCTTCATCTCCCTCCCTCCTGGGGGAGTCCGAGGTAGAATCGAGGACTCGTATATCCAGTCAGTGAGGGCATCTGCGGTGGCGTTTGCTTCTCCTGGGGGACGAAACAGGTGGCTTTTAGTTTAACAAATTATTGACAAAGCTTGGAGTACAGTTTGCCTATTCTGAGTAATTCAGTCAGGTCTTGACACTGGGGCTGGTATCGCTTCTCACTGCCACGCAGGACAGAGGCTCATACACAAAGGAATAGATCATATTCATTTACAGTATATATATAGGTCAGATTCATATAGGTTGATGTCGTTGTTCACTGCCATGCAGGACAGAGGTTCGTACACAAAGAAATACATCATATTCATTAACAGTATATATAGGTCAGAGTCATGTGGGTGATGTCACTGTTCACTGCCATGCAGGACAGTGGGTCATATACATTGGACGTCATATTCTAATTGAAGACTAATCAGTGTGGGCTAGCAAATTTGGGATAAACAGCAAGAATGGTGCAGGGAGAAATTGACGTGGCGCTCTGCTTGTCTAGCAGACTTCGAGCGCCGATGTGTGCTGTAGTAGGTGTTGGTGTTGGGGATGGCACATGGTGAGGATGCAAGAATCGGCGGTTACGCCAATACAAGCGACTGCTCGGAAGCCTGACGTGATAGTCCCTGTGGCGACCAACACCTACCACTGTCCCAACCTTATCCAAGCGTAGTGAGGTGTGGTCCTGGATGTGGACAGGCATGCCAACCTTCAGAGGAGGGAGAGAACGAGCAGACCTCTTGTAGTGTTCTGCCTTTTGCCTCGGCGTTAACTGCTGATTGTCATACTCCTTCGCTACAGTTTGCCACTCGGGAGCAAAGGATCGCCAGTGAGCTGGCATTGCTGTCTGTAATGGTCGGCCACGGTCAAAAACTTCATCATCTAGGTTACCACCCTTCATGGTCTTTATGATCAAATGCTTCACTTGCTTGACATAAGCCTCAGCATGACCATTAGACTGTGGATAGTGTGGCGATGAGATGTCATGGTTGACTCCCCATCGTTTGAGGAAGGACCGGAAGTCATGATTGGAGAACTGTGGTCCTTCTTCGGTGCGAAGGTGAACAGGAACACCAACATTTACGAAGAAGCTGCGCAGAAGCTTGACGGTGTTTCGTGAAGTCGCATCCCTACTGTAAGTATCGACGTATGGCCACCCAGTTAAGCAATCTGCATAGAATATATTGTCCTTTCCAGCGTGGGAGAAGAGGTCTGCTGAGACGTCTTCAAATGGCAGGGTTGGGACCGGGTCACACATTAATGGCTCCTAAACCTGAGATGGCAGCAGAGTCTGGCATGAGACACAGGACTGGACAGTGTTTACGGTGTCGTTTGTGATGCCAGGCCCCCATACTGTCACATGTGCTCGACACTTTGTGGCTTCAATCCCTCTGTGAGAGTCATGAAGACGAGCCAAGATCTGATGACGGATTGCGGTGTGAATTACGATTTGAGCACCATGAAGAACAAGGCCATCTTCTACCGCTAAAGTGTCCCCGATCTTCCAGATTTCCCTCACGACTGCTGGTACCTTCTTTCTGTCGGATGGGAATCCCAAGGCAACGATGTCATGCAGGAGGTAGTAAATTTCACCCTGGGCAGCAGTGTTGCGGATTTATTCGATGATGGGGTCATGCAAATGTTCAAAAGGTTGTGACGACACTTCCATTGTCCTAGCCCTCCACAACTACGGATTTGGTGGGTCACCCTCATTTCAGCCTTCAAGTCAGAAGGCGTTGGGTCTTCAAGGGTGCACGAGAGAGTGCATCAGGGATGGTGTGCTCCTTACCTTTACACCACCTTGCAGTGAAGGAATACTGTGCTGTTTTCTCTTTCAGACATTGCAGTCGTGGGTTTTCCACAGCATTCAGCGTGTAGTCGTTCAGGATGGGCACCAGAAGTTTGTGGTCGGTGACTAAGTCGAAATGTGGTAGTCCAATCAGGTAAAGACGACACTTCCACATAGCCCAGACTGCTGCAACGAGCTTCAGATCCACAGTGGCGTACCTGGTCTCCCTGACACTGAGGAAACGAGAACCACACTGAACAAGCCTCTACTTCTCACCATGAAACTGCAGGAGGGCACAACCAAGGCCCTTGAGATGTGAGGCGTCAGTCTGCAACATTGTGGGAAGTGTGGGGTAGAAGTGGGCGAGCACCGGTGGTGATAATAGAGCCACTTCACTTTATCAAAAGAATTTTATGCTTCAGTCCACACAAAGTACTTAAAGCGTGCGAAGGCAGCAATTGAACTTCTGATGCGACACTCGAATTGAAGTTCCAGCCTTTCACAACAAGACCTAAAAGGAATGGAGATCAGTAATGCTGACAGGACTGGGAAGTCTATAATAACCCTTGACCATACCACGTCAACAATCATCCCACCCGTGATGCCACAACAACTACACAGACTGACGTGAACAAAACTTATTCACGTTCCAGGATCTTACGTCAATGAATGATCAGAAGCAAAAACATGTCTACGCATACAGTGAGTTCCAAACTGCCACATCAACAACTACCTGGAAGGCTGCGATAACTCAGGGTATCAACCCCGATTGCAAACTCGCTCAAACCTGTTGAGACAAATCACTCTTGACCCGAGGAACTTGATCTTCCCCGGCGGAGGGCTGTCAGCTGGCTGCCAGTCCTCAGCGAAGCGGATCTGCCAATAGCAGCCATAGCATCCACAGCCGAAGCACCTAGAACCCAGGGTTACACGCTTACGCAGCAGCTTGGTGTCGGGAGATGCATACGGGCGGAACGTAAAAATAGCGTTTGTTGAGTTTCGCCAAGTTTACTTTAATGCGAAACACACCCTTCCAACCCATGGAATGATCACCAATGGCTTGACACCACCAGACGCTCACCACCAAAGAGATTGAATTACCTTTGGACTACATATCGGCGCGGTGTCTGATTCACACTCAAAGGAATGGTTCAAGGAGTATGGATTGCAAGGTCGTACTCCTTTCCAAAGAATTTCAGCGGGATCCCCAGACATAGCCGGTAACTTTGCAACCATTGTGAAAATCCCTTTGGGATCAATGACATCCTTAAACTTTCAAGACCACTGGGTGATCATGCCCCAACCACCACGCTGGATCGCCAGACCAGGTGACCCACCGCCGATCACGAAGTGCCTCCTGATCTGCTTCAGGTAGTCTGAAGACAGTGGAATGCCAGTAATCATAATCAGTAGTGCACCGTCCAGCTCCTGTACACCAACAGTAGTTAGATGAATCAACTTTGATGTTCAGGATCCAGGCTCATTTACGCAAGCTAGCCATGAGAAGTCCTTCGGCCTCCCAGGGAGGCCAAGGTTAATTCTAATGCCTAACTGCTGCAAAAAATAGCTGGCTGCCCCAGTACCAGTGTCGGGAGTGGAATAGGGCGGTTTCACTACTCATTGTTGTGGATATTCTGGCCTTTGGCGCCTGACGCATGAGGTTGGGACTCTGTGAAGTCTCCGCAATTGATACAGTAAGGCACCACGGTAGTTTTGGCGTTGAGGGTTTTCCTGACGCGAAGAGCTTTTTGAGTCTGTTTCGCATTATACGCGCGAAAAACGCCCGCGATGCTGTTATTGCACTTCTTACCCCAGGCATTGCTGCCGTGAACCTCGGGATGAGGTGGAGCTACTGCCAACCATCACAATGCTGGTGGCGCCCCAACTGTCTCTTGGCGGAAACTGCTGCATAGATGCAGCCAGCAACGATGACCTTCTGCAAATGGTGCTTCCAGACCCAGCATCCGTGATTTGAGCAGACCTTTTACTACGCATACCTAGAACATAAGTCAAAATTTGAAGTAGTTCAGGTGTGGAGGGTCGATGGCCAGAAGTCGCTTTCGTGTCTGGCTAACCTGATTCCTGATGTCATAATGGTTATCGCTAGCTGAGCTTCCAGACACCGCCCCACAAATTCTTGCATCCTCTGCCAGTCTTTAAGGGGCAAAATAAAAAACTTCATCAAAGACTCTACCATCGTGTTGCTGTTGTTCCTTAAAATATAATTCGTCGAGAACAATGTTCCACCGCTTGTAGATGCTACCTGATCAGTTCAAGGACGAATCTCACCGATTGGTGGCCCTTCAGATACCCGGACAGGCAGAGGCAGACCCTTACTTCCGGGTAAGTAATGACCTGAGGGTAAGCCAGCTGTGTTCGATGTGGCTGGTTCCTCAGCTGAAGCAACTCTTCATAATCTGACCAAGCACTATGCCATACTTAAATTCCCGCAGGGTAACATCCGGGGAGAGCTTGTTAGATACTGGAGCATGGCATTGCCTTGCCTGGGGATGCACAGAAGCATCTGGGGTGCCGGTGATGGGGTCGCCTAACGTGGCGTTTGGCACAGTGCTGGCGATCGTGGCCCCTGACGTGGCCTCTGTTCCTGAGTGCGGACCCACACACCCCTCTTTTCTCCCTCAGGTACTCCCTGCTAATGTCCTGCACCCTGCTGCTGTCGTGGACCCAGCTGCTGTCACGAGCCCTTATCCGCTTCTGCTGGCCTGCCTGACCCAGGCCCACACACACACCCCAGCAGCGCATCTGTACCTGTCATGAGGAAGCACAACATTCATCGCCTCCACACACCCTTTTTCTCCCTTCTCCCACAGATAGTGTGTATATTGACAGTTGTAATCAGCGACCAGGCTCATTCACGCCATCGCCGTTGTCACATGAAGCATGCACCGCCCGGTCTGCCTCACATGTGCTAACAACTCTACAGACAACAAGTCTCCTACACCCTGGAGGGAAGGGGAGTATTGTAGTGGACGTCTCCCCTACAAACTGCATAGCTGCATCCCACCTCGACGCCTTCCTAGCAACCAAACAGCGGCGTCACCAGATGCTACCGTATCTAGCAACGGGCAAAGACCGGTTACTTCTCGGGTTTTCCCAACATGACTCATAGATGACTCACGGCTGCTGGGTATATAAGCTCTGTCTCTCCATTGAGATTCATTCTGGCCTCACTTCTACAACACGCAACACCTCCTCCAGCAAGTTCCACACTGTCCAGCATTCATTCAACCAGGAGGCCAGCAACAGGCAACATCTTCTCTAACGAAGCTCCTGTACATCTACCTCCTTCAACCACGCTACTCACCGAACGTCTCTACTGAGCAGCTCCTCACCACACGGCACCTCCAGCACCAGACTGTCTTTCATATAACTTATATTATACGAGAAAACCACCTTAGAGTTTCCATCCATCCTGAGTGCTAGACAACATTATATCACGTAATCCTACAGCATCATTCCACCTGTTACATCACTTGCAGAGCTTCATCCCGTTCATGAATTTTCTTATCAATCTCTTCCTGCCGCTGCTGTAGTTGCTTCTTGTGTTCTTCTCTCTTTTCCTGCAATAGAAGTTTCCGTTCTTCTCGTTGTTCTTGCAGTAATTGTTTTTGTTCTTCTCCTTGTGATTGTAGGAATTGCATCATATCAGCCATGGAAATCTCCCCTTGCCTGGCCTGGCTTCTGGTCTGGACACCTTCACCTTCCATCTTGACTAATATCTCACTGCTAGGCTATCCCTACTCCTGACACTAGTGTTACAACCCTCCTTTCACCGCTGGTTACCAGCGGCCAGGTCGTATGTACAGAAGCAGTAGATATCTCACAAGTGTTGTCGATTTACCACTGGCTGTCCTGCCACTCTCCGGTAATTTCCCGACGATCAGTATCATTGTACAGACACACAACAGGTAGACAGATTTCCACCAGGTCACAGAAACACACTAATTCTTCACAGTTCTGTTCACAGGGTAATGTCTTCACAGCTGGACTTCTCACTTTGAATATATAGTCAGCACACTGTCAGTGTACAATTCCTTAGTCTTCTAACTTTATATTGATCACAACAATTCCACAATACTTGCACAACAATTATCTTCAGCAGTCATACTCGGCTTGTTCTTTACACTCTGAGCAGAAACGGTTGACTGACTCCGAGCTTACCAGTGGGTGTTTATAAATGTCTTGTCAAATGACACTAGAACAACCCAGACAGGTCTGAGAAGTTCTAGTACATTTTACTCTGATCGAGGTTTACAATCGGAAGCAAATCATTAAAAAATGATGCAATACATTCTAGAAAATTCTTACATAAGTAATACATCAATATATACACGATAATCTCCCTAAACTTGACAAAATAACTGCTGCTTTGGGCAGAAAATAATCAAAACCTAGTTTACAAACATTATACTGTAATATCAAATTATGCCTTGGAATAACATTATCTTTACTGTCAACTTCGTTACTCTCAGTATCTCCTTATTCGATAGCTATAATATTATAAAAAGTCTCAAAGCACCAAGGTGGTTCTATGGGGTTCCAGGAGGGTCATAGGAGAATGCAAGGGGTCCCAGATGATTCCAGGGACTAGCAAATCCAAGGCAGTTCCAGTAGGTGTCATGTTGGTTCTATAGGATGCCAGGGAGGCCCCATGGGCACGTAGGAGGTTCTAGGGGGGCACCAGGGTTATTCTAATGGGTCCTACATGGTCTTACAGCATTCCAGAGGTGCTTAGGGAGTCCCTTGGGATTCCAGTGCTAAGGGGACCTAAGGCACTGTGAAGTTCAGGGGGGCTAATAGAATCTTTAATGGATGTCAGGAAGAGCTAGGGCTTCCTTTTCAGAGACCTACAAGGTCCCAGTCCCTAGGGGCCCACTTTAGCCCTCAAGGCATCCCGGTTCCTGGGTCTCCCAGGATGGTCCTATGGGGCCCCAGAGGATGCCATGGGGTCCTATGGCATTTCATGGGAGATACCAGGGGATCCTGGGGTGTTTCATGGGAAAATCAGGAAGTCACATGGGTTCCAGAGGTGCTAGAGATTCCTCTATCTTGGGGACTTATGGCATCCCAGTGGGTCTCAGAGGGTGCAAGGGTGGTCCTAGGTAGTTCCAGGGGTTCCCTTAGGTGTGAGTTTTCAGGCGAGTCTCAAGGGGTGGTCGGGTTATGGGCCTATAGAGTCCATGGGGGTCCCAAAGGTTCCCAAGGAGGGTCTCATGGGGTTATACTCCATCACAAGAGGCTGTAGGAGGCTTTAGACTTAAAGGGTTCCATGAATACCTGGCACATACAAGTATGCTATGCATCATTACCTATCACAAGATGATAAACTCTCTCACTAATATCCATCTCAATTCCAGTTATTCCCAATAATAGACTTCATTTTGTCCAGTATCATTAGCGGAATGAGCCAGTAAAACCCATTAATGGAAGTAATTGCTATTAACTAATGCATGTTGGAGCTTGTTAGACACAATGTGGCTGAGCATCCCAGCCAACCAAACCCTCTGGAGGGGAATTGCTGTACTGTGATTGATTGAGGGTTCCCATTGTTGCTTGTGTATGATTATTTTATCTTCTCCCATGCCTTGTGCCATTGTGTTCTTATGCATTTCTTTGTGTGAAGTATTATTGTGGAGTGCTGTAACTGCATTTTATATTGACAGAGCTAAAATTAAATGACTGCCAAAAGTTATTCCACAGAAGGACAAGAGAGTGAGTCTCTCAGTAGAAAAGAAGCTTGAAATTGTTGAAAAGCTTGAAAAAGGATCTTCTATCTGCCATTAAGGCAGAGCATGGTGATTGACCTTTTCACTGCCTTCATAAACTCAACACAGGAGGACGCATCAGCTGCGCCAGGCAAGCACAAAGAAGTGCATGTACTGTAGCCCCAAAATTTAGATAAATTGAATTTACTGTATTTATACAGTATTGAACTGAATTTTTTTTTACAGATGTGTGAAAATCTTGTATTATTTAATGTATATACAAGGGGACAAAAATAATTCCTTCCATTAACAGACAGGGGCCAGCATAAATTAGTGTAGTATTGGGAGGGTTTACTGTAGTGTAACACGTATCTTGCACATACAATTCTCTACATTACATCACACATTTAAAAAAGTTATAGTAATTAGGATAAACTTCAAGGACAAATAATGAAGCTACATACAGTGATGTTTGTCTTTATTTTCTAATGTATTTAATTATAAAACAGTTCAGAAACACGTTTATGTAAATTGCACATTGAGCTTTATACAGTGTGTTTGCTGTTATCAAATAACCAATGGAATGTTTTTGGTGTCAGGCTTTTATTTAAATTTAGAGAACTTTTTATGTGATACAGGTACAGTAGACTGTTGAGTGAACATATCTGCAAAATGGACACTTCTCACACAAAATATTTAATTTTCAAAGTCTGGGTATAATTTGTTTTCCATTTATTTTTTCATCAATTTTTTTGTTCTTTACAAAGTATGTAATTTCACTAAGTTTCTCATGCCTGAAATAGCATTCAAAAGCAGAGGAGCTTCACTCACAATCAACATTACCACAGTGCTGTATTCCTGATGCAAAGTACCAGACCTTTTTCATCAATATAGAAAGATACAATTTTGAATAGTACAGTACCAATAAAAAACTGAGTTCTGACACCAGAGAAATCAAATCAATAACAATCTTATTACTTATTTTGTACACAACCAAATAAGCAATGGAATATTCAGTCCAAAGTTAATAGAAATACAAAACTTGTATTATACATATCTGTATATGTATATCAATTACAGATGAGAAGAAACAGCAGGGCTAGGGGAATCATTTCATGCTACATCATAACCAAAACCCCTAAAACTATCATTCATATTAGAAATACTGTACAGTACATACTGCACTTTCTCAAAATCAAGAATCCTGTCTGATATACTACCACCTGATTGACATGATCCTGTGATGATTTCTTTGATGGTTCAGATGATTATTTGTAGCATGAAATACTCCAGTCTAAAAGTTTTTTGGATGTGCAAGTTTTAACCCTGGGCATGGGTACATGACACACAATAAACTAATTACTGTATTAGCAAGTGTTACTCCACACCGAGTCAGTTTCTCTTGTCCAGGCAGGGGATAACCACACATTAAACAGGGAAATGACACGTCACATGAATTTCATATGCAATACAAAATGAATATTGAAGAAAATTTATAGCATCATGGAATTCAGATACTTTTATAATCAACAGAGAATGAAAATTTCCACATTTTCTTGTCACCAATGTTATGTATTGAGTCAGTGAGCTCAATAAGATGGAGTAAGCAATATTCATTGTCCACATGCTATATGCTGAAGTGTGATCATCCACCATGTTACTAACCACAACAAAGTGGTGCTGTGTTATGAACACACACCTGTCTGTGTTAATTTAATTACACAAACAGAATCTAAGCATATTATGATGTAGAAGTCTTACAAAACAAACAAAGACATACTACTGAACATAATATCATATACAGTATAATGTTTTAGACAAACAATTATGATGCTATGTTTAAACAGGATGCTACTAAGATGATACCATCTTAATGCAATACCCACACCATTATACTATCACACTTTATGCCAATTTAAAATGCCAGATGTGTCCTATTCATTAATGCAGTTTACCCATTAATTTAAAACCTGTGTAGTGGCTGCAGTGAAGTAACAGCAATAAATGTTTTGGAACTGTCCTGGTGTGTACTTTACCTGACACACCTAACACTACAGTATACTGTATGTTATCTTTCATCAATTAACTAATTGCATGTCTACAACAAAGCATGTAAGTTATCCAAGTGTGATGAAGTCACACGATGCTTGTAGAAAAAGCAATCTAGACACAGTACTGTGCAACCCAAAATATTCTTTAAAGATCAAACAGGACAGCCTACCCTAGTGTTCAATTTAAGTGTAACTTTATTAATACTATACAAATGTTATGCAGTTTACTATAAATAACCCAAGTTTTTTGTTTTTCTAGTCTGTAGTACAAGTCATGTCTGGCCAAGTGGCAGATATTAAAAAAGTTTGTGGCTGTGATTACCATATTAAGGTATTTGTCATTCACACTTGGTTATTTCTTTCTCCCCGATTGGACACATTATTTACATTACAGTAAGTATAATAATAAAGATATCTTACGAAAGTAACTTGGAATAAAGCAGATATCTTCTCCCAAACCTTTACCTTATTTTATCAGCAAATTTTTAAAGACAACACCTGCCACTTTATTTTCCAATCGATTTTTAATAGCAATTTTACATATACTGTAAAAAAAATTTAATCCATAAAACGGAAACCAAGTGGGAGAAATGAAAACAGCCGAATGTAAACTCGTAAAAGTCATGGTGAGTGTCTTTACAATTATCGCTGTCGTATGAACCGCCGATAACTGCTGATAACAAAACCAAAATGAACTTAATATAACTTAAACTGACCAAACATCAACCAATGATCATTAAATTTCAATTAGGTTTATTATTATCTTAACAATATTTTCAATACCGGGTTTCAGTAAAATAGCTTCATTAAAAAATCCCTAAATAGTATATTGTGACATTCACTTTTGTCTCTCTACTATATTATTGCAGTGATACAGTGGTACTATGATGCCTCTCACTGCTGCTACCTCAGTCAATCTCCACCTGGGCCAGATGTGTGATGAGTGTTGTCTAGTGTGATCTTCCTAACATGGCAAGGTGTCTCTGAACACTCTGGTTTCCTCCTGTATTTACACTGAATTAGCTTGACTGGCAAGTACAAAAGTAAATGATCAAGAATATAAAGTAAAAACAAATTATAACTTTTATGCTCTCATTATTATACTAGACAATTGCAAAGAACAAAGAACATACAAGTACTCACCAGCACTAGCACCACATTTTCACATACAGTATACAATACAGTACAGCATAGAGTACATTACAAAAGTTTCATAATGAATATAGAAGAGACTGTTAAAAGTCTATCTGATGATGTTCTACAAAGATAATGACCTATAAACGTGACAAGGAATAAGATAATAAACACTTGAATTACAGATAACCACTGCAATGTTGTGATCTGGGTACCATAGCAGACCAAGAACTTCAGTAACCAATGACCAATTTACTCTCCATCTTATCATAGCTCAAGCAGTACAGCACATAAAGAAGAAAATGAAACTAGTACAGAAAAAGGCATGTTTCCTTTTTCAATATCTAGCATATTCTTGTGAACATGAAACAACAGAGATAAGATATAAAATAAAAAAAATAATGCAGTGATTTGTTATAGGTTAAACCAACATAGCCTATCTCTGTATCATAACATGAATCTTCTGCTTTATAACTCAGTTATAATTTACCTTTATAATTAAGAATATTATGATTAGTAGTATTTAACTCATGACAATACTCCAGTACTATCATAATACCAGAGTCTACATTACTGGACGACACCGTGTTAGCTTCCATAAAATGCAAGCCAAAAATCACATCTTATATGGACCAACTTTAACAAGGCATTTTCCATATTACATTTTTAGAAACTACATCTCTTCTTTACTATCTTTTGTTAACTAATCTACAATTGTAAAATGCCTTTCACACCCCCCTCCTTCCCTTCTAAATATAATAATTCCTCCCATAATAACTAGCCTTATCTGTTCTCTTCCCATAGTCCATCTTAGTGTGCATTTTTTTGCTTTTGAATCAATGCAAGTTCTTTATGAGACAATTTCTTGCATTTGCACAAGTAACATATGACAAGGAACATGCTACAGTTCCTGGGGCCCTGGATTCTATGGCAAGAATGGGGCAGAGCCACGAGAAAGGATTCCTTTATAAATTAATTGAATGCTTAAAAAGAGTTGAAACACAGAATATAACAGCTGATAAAGTACTACAGTACATGTCATATACAATTAAAGAGGCAAGTAAAAATTGCTTTAGTCCCAATACCATTGTTGAGTTCTCTCTTGCTGACGATAAGAAGAATACCAATTAGCGATCAACATTTTACAAAATTGTTTACTTCCTTGTGGCTTAGTTCCCTGACATGAACAACAGCAGGGGAAACATGTACATATAACAGAGAGAGATTATATATATATATATATATATATATATATATATATATATATATATATATATATATATATATATATATATATATATATGTGTGTATGTGTGTGTGTGTGTTGTGTGTATGTGTGTGTGTGTATGTATGTATGTATGTATATATATATATATATATATATATATATATATATATATATATATATATATATATATATATATATATATATATATATATATATATATATATATATAATGACCCCAACTATTACACTTACTACTGGTACATACATACAACACAACTGTGGAACATCCTCCCTCTTAAATTTTTATTTAGTTTACTTTAGTTATCATCTTATGCCAAGATTTCATTATGTAAAATACTACACTTGGAGGATGCTACACTAGAGGATTCTTCATACAAAATGAACTGATGCTTGTGAGTGATACTACATACAGGGATGACACAATGAGATGATTCCAGCCCTAGATGGTGGTTCCAACTAGATATGTTTACCAGCTTCAGCAAACAGCCATACTGGAACACCACATAGAGTAGCAGTCATTCATCACATCACTAACATTACATTAAATGTCTTGGACCATCTCTACCTAAGGTTTCCACTTTGTCATTTCAATTAATACAAAGTTTTTATAAAGTTTCTCAGAAGACATGTTCCATTACCCAGCACACTTATTTAAAATACCACCACTCATTCTTTGGTAACCTTGTGTGCTTCCTTAGGCTATGTAATACTGTACTGCCTTAACTGCATTGAGCATCAACACAAAACTTTACCATACAAGTTTTTCGTTTCAAATGGACATGTTGCCATCCTTCACTTTATAAGTATTTTCAAACCAAGTACAGTACCAATAGTTCATGGTGATATTAGATCTAAAATTCTTTATATTTACAACCACTCAACATTGACTGTACAACCTACAAAGTGCCACTGTATGGATCTACAAAATGTGATATAAGGTCATTTATCTTCTTCCAGTCCAGTAGTCCTGTGTCACGGGTCACAAGTATACGTGTACTGTAGCAGTTTTCCCACATTCAAATTCTTATATGTAATCTTCGAGGTCACTTCTCCGTGTGGATCACTGTTTATACTGGAAAATAAGTTGTTGTGGAAATATATACATTAAAAACTGCTCAACACTTGTCATTAAAGAATACTGGTCTCTTACCCTATATGGCTTTTTGTAACATGGAAGTGCTAACCTTTACAATATATGGACCATGAAGCCACTAAAAAGGTATAAAAAGTGAATAACCTTATAGAACCTAGTCATTGTGTGTGTGTATGCCTGAATTACAAATCTTGGGAGAAACTAAAGGTGAGGAGCATCAACTTTCCTCGTATGCAATTACCTGGGCAGTTGATAATATGGTAATTAAATGACTAGATCAACTGGTGAAGGAAAGTGTGTGTCCATCACCAAGAAAAAAATAAGAAGATTCTTTTAGTTGTCATTACTTATAATTATATGAACATGTTTTTCTGAACACAACTAAATGTCATTTTTATGAATCTATTAATCCTAGCTATGTGCCAAGCATAGTGGTTTTAAAGTTTATATTTTTAAATGAATTAATGAAAATATAATACAATAGAATAGCTATCCTTCTTCTCTTTACAACTTTACATGCAAATAAAGAAGAAAATAGAAACCTTTTACAGGAAACTCACCAAACTAGAAACAATGATGTGCAAATATTTACATGTGTTAAGACCTAAATAACAAAACTTAATGGTACAGAGGACATATCTCATGACAATCATGCATGAACAAGACTCTTTGACGAAGTAGTAATAATCTGGGATACATTTAGATAATACATGAACTATCACAGGTGAAAATGTCCAAAATAATGATCATATAAACAAAAGAGATCCTTTCCTTTAGAATGTCTGTTTCTTCTACTTCAATAATTATAGTACCTCAAACTTCAATTCACATTATCATATCCAAATACTGTACTAAAACAGAAAAAAATCATTGAAGTAAATGAAAATTATATTAACCTTGTTTAATACACTTGACCCTGAATACTAAAGATAGTACTATACACTCGCCTCTTTCTAGTCCAACATATTGGTAGTCCAACACTTTTTAACTGCAACATAGCTCTCAACAATCCCATGATCTAATTTGCTAGTCCAGCACCTCATAATATAATATGAAGGTATACAGGCTATCTATATTTACTCTCATCATAGTACAGTATTCATGAAATATGATTCCGCTAGACTCCACATTTGATGAAAATTACTGGACTATAATTGACTAGTTATGACCCCTCTGCTGGAGTTTGGTAATATCAGCTTGACACTGGCTGAAACCTCCAAGCCATTTATCGCTTCCCAAATCCTGCTTATGTGGGGAAGGGAAAGAGGATCCACAGCTAATATACAGGTATATAAAACCCTTGTTGATGAATGCCATAACTAAACACCTCCCAGTGGTTATGCCCAGTCAAAGACCAAAACTCTTCCGAACCTTTTCAATTCAGCTGATGCAAGTATTCTGAAACAGACTAGTAGCCCCAGTGATGCTTCTTGTGAATTATGAACTGAGCAGAGGTGTAACAGCCAAGCTGACCAGGTTTTAGGAAGTGACAATTAACAGTCTGAAAAATATACTAGTCTGAAAAGCCTCTGTAACCAAATATGCCCGAATAGAGAGAGGTTGATGTAGTGTAGTTCAATGATCAGGCCATTACATGGACTGAACAGCTTTCCCAGACACAGCACAGAAAAAAGCTTAGTGTCCTAGAAAGACTCATTTAATATGATGATTTCTTTTTCCTTAAAGAAAAGATTTTTAGTGGACATGGATACTCTTTTAATACCTACGATTTAAATGAGTGGTGTGGTGTGGCTTAGCATGGTGTAGTATGGTGTAGAATGCTGTGGTATGATGTGGTGTGGTGTCTGTGAATAATTAAGTAAGTATTTAGTCATTCAACCTGCAACTAACATGTCCATGCTTTAACTGTGAGTAGTTCTGTAATGAATATGCCGTGTATAAAAATTTCATTGAAATAATTGTTTCCAAAAATAATATTTTATAATTATGACTACAGTATGACTATATACTGTATATTATAATATAGTCCCCTCTTTGTGCAACCCCAGTTTCACTGGCCTATACTGTATCTCTAATTCAATCCTCTATATAGGACACAGTTTTACAAACTTTTATCCTAACAGCAAGAGTTCCTGTGTCAAGAAACAAACATTTATAACTTAAAGGAAGTTTACAGAATAGAGGAAGAAATGGACAGGATAATATCACTTCCAAAACATTAGGTTCTGGATAACTGAGGCAGCAGTCATGAAAATAAATGCAAAGACAATGCACAATAAACCAGTACACCAGCACCGCTACAGAGGCAACATCACACTGGGAAATTTCAGAAAACAACTAGCAAATAAAACTGATCTTCTGAATTGCTGAGTTTTACAATGAAGTATAATGAATAAAATAGATGGACACAGTAAACTTTGACTTATACTTTCAGTTATAAAGTTTAGAAATACCGTAGTACTCTAATACAAGTCTAAAGTTTATACTAATTATTAGTTAACAAATCTTATGTGTTGTAATGAGGAACAATAATACACCCATCAAGTTAATAAATTAGAGAAATGAAGGTAGCATAGGTCGCTATTATCAATCTGGACCCAAAAGGGAATAATGAAACTAAATCTAACATATCAAATGATGAACAACAACTGACTGCCTGAGTTCCTGGCCAGAGTATAAAGATGACAATTAAACAATGTCAAAGTGAAGGCTGGTGGTATGGGTGCTGATAAGACTATTAATTTACATCATCTTTGTTTCTGTAAGTCACACAGTGTGATATTATCTTAATAGAAAATAAATATATCTAAATCCAAGGAGATTGTCAGTAAAATAAACTTTAGTGAAGTAAGAAAACATTATCCATTAAAGGAATAACTTGTAGTAAAACTTGGCACCATTAAAGTGACTTTTTTCATGCTTACTCTTATAAAGTACATTTTTTGTGAAGATACCAAAAATACCTGTACTTAAATTCTTGAGCTTACAATTTTGAGGTGATTTCTTTGTTATATACTTACAAATATGAAATAAAGAAGCACCCTTAATGATGTTACAACTCATTATCACATTGCACACATCTTGTACTGTGAGTAAACTAGTTCTTCATCTCCTCAATAATAAATCCATAAAACTTAAATTTCCTTTGGCAGTAATGGCATTCAATCTTACTGAAAACAAATCTATCAAGAAAATCCTATTAAAATAATATAATACCTATAATCCTGAAGTTTTAGTTCATCAAGACAATCTATTAAAATAATATATTACTATTATCCTGATGTTTTGGTTTTCATTATCATAGGAAATAAGTGTTATGTTGGGTTACATAAACTTACTCAGAGATACAAGAAAATATTCTCACCAAAGGTTGTAGCTGTTACAAACTAATGATATCACTAGTATTTGTCTTTTATCAACTGGTTCATACCACCAATAAGTATTAAAATTCTTTGTTATTGTGCTACATGAAAATGAGGAAGACAGTGCCGGATATATGCTGTGTCAATCATTTACTAAACAAAATATTTACTAAATAAAAGATTATAAATAGAAAACATAAAAAACTCAACTTTTATTTGAAAATGTGAATGAGCTTGGCAAAAAATGTATGGTAGTTATACATACAAAATGGCACTATCAAGACCAAGTATTTCACTATTGGTCCCAAATATTGAGAAAAAGTTTACAGCAAAAGAGTAAATGATAGATTTCATCCAGTCCAAAATATGTTGATGATTACCTGAATAACAACAACAAAAATAGTAATTTTCAAATGACACTGAGGAAGGTTATTTTCAATACCTCTAAAAATTCTAATGACTTTCTATATTGTTACTGAGTCATATATCTTCATAATAACATAAATCTAAACAGCAATATTTTACAAATATATGAAAAAAGATGAGTCTTGAACACTTTATAGTAAAAGAGTAAAAGGTTCAAAGGAAGCAGCAGCATGCACACACATACAAGAAACATTATACACTCATTAACTTAAATGAGCCACTCACAAATACAAACAGTTAGTTAACCTTCAATAGGCATCAAATGTCTAACTGCTTCATAATGACTTATGGAATGACAAAAGTAATTCACTCCTTAACCTTCACTATAAAAGTTTCCAGAAACACCTGTTTGTTCTCACACATAGAAGATTGTCTGTCCACTAGATTCATGCATGTCTTTTACTCTGGCAGATGTCATCACGGCTGTAAGAATCACACCTCTGGATAGAAAGACATCCCATAAAGTGTCGTGAATACCATTGTACTTCTCCACATGCTTCCCAGGAAGATCCTATCAACTTGATGGGGATTCAGAAATTGTTCTACAATCCTAATAATGTGCACAATAAAGAATCCAACAACACCACGAAGAGAACCATGCGGTTAGTTATTAAGCCAACATCCTTTAGTAGAAGTCAGATGATTCGAGAGTCTTGCACTGCTTGGAGAGAGTGGCATACTGGCCATGGTTGGGACCCAGAGAGTGACTGTGACTGTGAGTGTGGTGGTGGTGGTTGTGGTGGTTGTCACCACGGCCCATTGTACTTACTGTTGTCGGGGCCGACCCACTTCCTCCTCCCAAGCTACCCATTCCATCGCTGTGGTACAGACGACCATTTCTGCAAAATCAATGGATTTTTTATTAATATCCGTAAAATCGTTGATTCTTTGATCAGCTAACTAAATGAAGATGACATAATTGCAAACTATGAATATGAAAACAAAAATATTTACTGTAGTTCCATTTACCTTGGCACAAATATCATGACTCCTTAAAGCGATTAATATGATTTATATCCTAAAACACAATGTTCCAATGAATTAATGAATTTATACTAATACATAAGTTGTTTAATTCATTAAACAAGAGCTTCTTATAATAAGTCCTAAGCTATCAAAACAACAAACATTAAACTTCTACAGTGCTATACTCTCAATATCAATCATAATCCATAGTTGAAGACAGATGTTCCTTAACACTCTCGTGAACCCTGCATGCCCTGTCCATCACCCTCAAGGTGAACTTGGTGTGGCAAGCTCTTGCTTAGTTGTCACTTTTATTCATGTAAAATATGTTTATAAACACTTTAATTTAATGCACATTTCTAGTTATGTAATACAGTTAGTGTACACAAAATTATCGTATACTGTATGCATCAAAAGTACATATACTGTACAGTAATTTATTTCCTGGGTGGTAGCACACATGATTTATGTTCACCTCAAGACAGGTAACAATGAAAACTACATCTGCCTCCAAGCTAACAAACACCTACATATGCACACACTACCAATAGAAAAATTATTTCATTTTTGAGGGATACTCAAACCAATTCAGAGAACATTAGATAAAGTAATTATTTATTTTTACTTTTTGGAGGCAATGACAAATATTTTGTCATTGGTTCATGAGAGTGTTAATACAAAATGTAACTACACATATGACTATATTTTCAAATTTATTATAAAATACTGATGAAAACATGGGGTTGAAGCTTGATAAAGAAATTTTTAAGAAAATAACATTCGCTGAAATAAAGGAGCACAATAAACACACACCAAAATACTATGACTTTACGTGCAACCAACCTTACAGTCTTCCAGTACAGTACAGTACAGTACAGTACAGTACAGTACAGTACCAGCCCACAAACACAAGTTATCATTACATGAAGAAACAGGCAAACTAAACTTCACATACCCACTCTTAATTATACAGATACAGGGAAAAATTTTCCATTTAAAGAAAATTACTAAAGATTAAAAAAAAAAAAATAGTTCCGATTCTGAAATCCCGTTTTATGATGAGGGGCAAATAAAGAGTTCATCCTGTACTCTATATACCAGTTTGATCATGATGTTTACCATAGTTTTACAGTGTATTAGGACTCCACAACTCCAAAAGAAAAGGCGTCCTGAATGTTTTGGATGTTGTTACTCAAAGCAGATAATAGCTGAAGCTTGATGGTTTCCTTTCAAGAAAAACCTTTCACTAACACAAAATGTAATTAGGATGCAGAAAAAAAAAAAAAAAAATAAGACATGGAAGAAGTTTTGTGCAGCGAGCAAATCAGGGTCTGCTCAAGTGGCATGGATATAGTGACAGAATTGGAAAACTGGTGACAGAGTGAATGATTCAGAGGAGGAGGAAGAGGGATGAATGACACAGTAGAAATAAGGGTGATGGACATCCAGGAGTTAAGCATATATATATATATACAGTAGTACCCCGATTTACATGGTCAATTGAACCCACAGGGTACCGCGGAAAGTGAAAACCGCGTAAAGTGAACAACAGAACATATGGGATTAATTCCAATAGAGACTGGCCCGACCCCCAAACTCCACTTTTTCCGACACAATACCTATGTTGTAGTAAAAATAACATCTAAATTTTATGATGGTATGCTCACACAATTAATATTTAAGAGAAATACAGTCGCCAGGTTAATGTCCATTCAAATAATGGACTCAAATCCCCCCCCCCCCTCTTCCCAGCTCACTGGCCCCTACCTCTCTGAGAAATGATTGGGTGAAACACTAGATTTTAACGTTTAGTAATAAATAATACCTCAGACTAAAGTTAGGATAATATAATTGACATTTCTGGATTCCTTGCAGGTCAGGGAATATTTTGAATGTAAACTTCATATATTTTGCACAAAAGATAAAATATTTGCTTTGTGTAAACCAAATTATTACATTAGATCTAAAATTTGTATGTCTAATGCAAAATCCATGATGTTTATATTCAAAATGATCATCATATTGTAAGAATTCCAGCAATGTAAATTATATTCTGGTTGAGTAATTTGTATGAATGTTATGAGCTAAAACAAATATCTTCAGTTAATAAAAAAAAAAATATTCTTCACGACACTATCTGTCAATCAAAGTACCCCACCTTGCCTCCCCCCCTCCTCACACTCACGCCAGCCAATCAAAGTACCCCACCTTGCCTCCCCCCCTCCTCACACTCACGCCAGCTGGGTCGGTGGGTCCCAACCCTCCCCCCACCTTCCCTCCCTACCAGAGAAATGTTGGGTGAAAAAACTAGATTTTAACTTTTAGTAATAAATAATACCTCAGACTAAAGTTAGGATAATATAATTGACATTTCTGGATTCCTTGCAGTTCAGGGAACATTTTGAATGTAAACTTCATATATTTTGCACAAAAGATAAAATATTTGCTTTGTGGAAACCAAATTATTACATTAGATCTAAAATTTGTATGTCTAATGCAAAATCCATGATGTTTATATTCAAAATGATCATCATATTGTAAGAATTCCAGCAATGTAAATTATATTCTGGCCGGGTAATTTGTATGAATTTTATGAGCTAAAACAAATATCTTCAGTAAATAAACAAAGAAATATTCTTCAAGGACACTATCTGTCAATCAAAATACTCACCCTAGCTGGGTGGGTCCCTACCTCCCTACCCCCCCCTCCCTACCAGAGACGCTTTGGAAGAAAATAGTATATTTACATTTTTAGTAATAAATAATACCTCAGACTAAAGTTAGGATAATATAATTGACATTTCTGGATTCCTTGCAGGTCAGGAAATATTTTGAATGTAAACTTCATATATTTTGCACAAAGGATAAAATATTTGCTTTGTGGAAACCAAATTATTACATTAGATCTAAAATTTGTATGTCTAATGCAAAATCCATGATGTTTATATTCAAAATGATCATCATATTGTAAGAATTCCAGCAATGTAAATTATATTCTGGCCGGGTAATTTGTATGAATTTTATGAGCTAAATAAAAAAAAAAAAAAAATTATAATTCACAGCATATATGAGTAGATGCACCGCGGAAAGTGAAAGTCCGGTTCTGGTTCTGGCAAGGTACCGCGTAAATGAGAAATCGCAGAAAGTGAGGAAAGTGAAACCGTCTAAAGCGGGGTAATACTGTGTGTGTATGTATGTATGTATGTATGTATGTATGTATGTATATATATATATATATATATATATATATATATATATATGTATGTATGTATGTATGTATGTATGTATGTATATATATATATATATATATATATATGTGTGTGTGTGTTTGTGTGTTTGTGTGTGTTTACTTATACCACCACCATATATCTGTTAGAAAGGACTTGAATAAAAAGAAATGTGAACCAACACCTAGCTGTAACTTAAGAGTAAAGAAAGTGAAGGTAGTGAAGTGTAGTGCTAAGTATTTCTAAGTCTTTGTGTACAAAAATAAGAGAGTAGTATTTTACAGTACATATTATCTGCAATGCTAGGAATGCATCCCCGAATGTATGAGACCCACTTGGTGGATAAGACATACTAACCAGAGGTACAAGATAAACCCACCAGAGCAGTGCGTTTGACTCACAGTTCTCATTTTCAGCTGCTACTCTTCAGAGAGTGAATCGGATTTGTTTAAGATCTATTAAATCTGAGGAATTCAAACATAACTAAAAAAAAATAAGAGAGACAGAGAGAGATTTCTGAGAAGCAACAAAAGCTTCATACAAATTATCTTCCTTACCACCTACAGTAGCATATTATAATAAAAATATAAATGAGTTGTTGATATAATAGTTTGAGTTTTCAATTTTTTGCGAGGAGGCATGTGACTATGCTATGCACCCCAGTACAGGGTCATGACCTGTACTCTGAAGAACACTCTACTGTACTAAAGTGGTGTACTGAAAACCACAACATATATCTGAACTACAGTAGATTATTTTTTTCTCTAGTCAGAGATGGTGCACAGTAAAACATAAATCAAATATGAACAAAACAGGATATAATAAACCCCCAATAATACATAAACTATAAAGACATGATTTGCATCAACGTGATGACTGGATGAATATTTTTTTCCTACATGGGTCTCTCCACATCAATGTGGTTTTTGCTACCTTGGCAGGGTGGCCAAGGATGTCATATGAGACTCAGTGTACAGCATATTGTGAGATGACATGTGGAGTGGCAGGAGAAAGGGGTGGGAAGACAGTCTGGTCACTGATTGATCTGTAGTGGAGGCTTGTGGTGCCTCATTCTTAGTGGTTGGCTGCATGGCAGTGGTGTGTGGGGGCCACAGACCATCATGCAGCAAACTGGTTGTGGTGAGTTGTGGTCTGGTCAACATTTCCTGTTAATTAGTTACAACTTGAATCTATGCTAAATCACGTACACAACAGCACAGATATCTACAGTTCAATATTTTAACTGTAATAAAAAATATCCTAAAATTGTTCGGTTGTGGTGTGTGTGTGTAGCAGTCTGAACAATCAGCAACATGGTTAACATCTCACATCATTTTTAAACAGCCTGATCTACACTTTCTCATATGCAGTACACTACAGCAGTTACTGCATTGGCAAAAGCCAGATGTGTAATTGATGGATTACGTAGTGGTGGCTCCAGGCAGTCATAACCTATACACTATCTTCCTCACACACTTACTCCCTTCCCTGGCAGACAACCAAACTAAACCTTAATTTACTAAAACATATTTAAATATCTTTAATATAGACTTGATTTGGTTTGGTTCATTTTCTCTGCTGTAATAATGGTAGTGGGAAGGTAGTGTGGGTGTACTCGGGGAGGAGCGGTGGGGAGGGGGTTGTTCGCCAAGGGGCCAATGTTAGCTCTGTGCAAAGCAGCCGTTTTTTTATCACTGTAAACAGTTTTGTGATATAACCCTTATTTATTACATAGATGTTAATATTTCCTTGATTTACATCTGATTTATGTCTTCCATGAGGAACTTCATGACTTAATGTCAAGACAGGTACGAGAATTATATACTTGTATACGTATTGTATGTATATGTCAGGGTGATGGTAATTTGGCCTCTTCCCATGATAAATTTCTTGGTCCATTCTTGATTGACTTTGGTCTATAGTCTGGCTGTTTGATGGTCCTTTGGGAGAAATGTCTCCTGGAATTTTTTCCTCTCCACTGAGCAATAAGTTCTTTCCAACGACTGGGATAAGATGATGAAAGACCAATAACCTGAATCAGAGAGGCTGTAAAAGGTCTTGGGTTTGAGAAAGTATTATTCCTAGTTCTCCAATTTATGTGTGTCTTTTCAAACAATTTTAGTGAAATTAGGTTAACATATACCAGCAAGCCCATAAAAAAAAACTTCCAGAAAGTTTTTTTTTTTTATCTCTTTTCCCCACCTCAATGTAGTTTAAAACTTATCTGTTACACAATGACAGTCTGCTGGACACATACTGCTCACCTCAAGTAAAGGCAGAGACTTGTGTACCAGCTGCTAATTTTACACCTACAGTAAATACACCTTAAGTGAAGAAAGGGTGACAATCATATCTGTATCCGAAAGACTTGACAGCAACTGGTCAACATCAGAAGCTTCAAAACTTTGCTGAACAAGTCTGAAATGATGGAAAATAGCAACACTGCCTGACAGTAGATAAGCAATGGAAGCATCTCTGAGTTATTTTCTATGTCTAGGACAAAGTTAAAATGTTTTTTCTTTTGAAATTGTTTTCAAGGTCCAGCAATTCTTCTGCCTTGATGGTAACATCCAAATCATTTAGAAGATTTTTTTCTTACAGAACTGTGCAGTCCAGTACTGAGTTGAAAAAACATCTATGGTCTTTAGTTTATCCACTGTAACAATGTGGTGGACATCATGGTCTAGCTAGTTAGCACAATACAGGACCACTATCATGGCCCCAGATTATAAAAAGTGATAACAAGTTTATGGTATAGTACAGGGTTATTTATAACTGCAGGGTGGCCAGCAAGATGGGTAGTTGTGAGTTGTAATATAAAAGACACAAGTTCTATGTAAATTATCTATCCATCTATATCTCTGATGGGATCACCTGAAGATTAGCTCTCCTCTTCTCCAGCCATTTCACCTGATAATTAACCCTTAATTGGCAGGTAAGGGTTCTCCATTTCCCACAAATGCACAAAAATAGACTGCAAGGAACTTGAAACTTTTACAGATGATGGCTGCTGTCCCTACAGCTAACTTCCAAAGATGATTACATTACTGCTGCTTAGGGGTTAAATGCCCTAACACTACCTGTGTGAGGTTAGGTTAGATTACTGTAGGTTAAGTTAGGTTATGGTTAGAGTTGGTTAGCATTAGGGTGATTAATTATCAGGTGAAATGAGCTGGAGTACCTAATCTTCAGGTGATCCATTTGATGCCTGTTCCTAGTGTGTCCTGAGGGGTGTTCACATTTTGAATCTTCTGATAACATTACAGTCAGTGAGTGACCATCTTCACCTCTTCAAGTGTTAAAATCTCGGCACCAAAACTTGAAAAATTTGTTGTACCAGTAACAAAGACAATTACATTATGTAATCCATCCCAGCGTAGGCCAAGATCACCCTATTGTCTCGTGGTTTATAAAGCAGATTATTTTGACCTTTAGATTAGTGCCTCAAATCAGTAATGGTTCAGGACATTTTCCAGAGATTTTAATGATTTCAGTTTTAAGATTCATTAATAATTCTCTTTAAAAATATGAAACTTATAAAATTGAATGTTGTTTTGAATCTACATATCATACAAAGACTTGTACATAATTATTTAGTGGAAGATGGCAACTATATGTGGTGCTGCAAGACTCCAGTAAGATAATGGTACAGTATTCTGAACACAATATAAAAATACATCCAAACCCAAGTTCTTTATTGTCTTTTTAACAAGTAAACTCATACAGATAGATAGTTAAGGCAGGCTACAAATACTGAAGATATTATTTTCACTTTTGTAAGCCTTTTCCCACTACATGGCACGGTGACTGGAAATAGGGGCCTACAAACTCTCTCTCTTCACTATTAAAAGGGAAAACTCATGAAGATTAGGAACTTCCACTTATTTCACCTGATGATTTAACACCCTAATGCTAAATGGGGAGGTTAGGTTAGGTTAGCCCTACGATGTCAAATTGTTAGGTGAAAGAAGTGAGAGATCGCAATGTTCATGAGATCCTTAAAGAGAAATTAAAAACACCAATAACATTATTATTCACAAAATGTTTACTTAGTAAGAAGTGTTGGAATACTATCTAGGTATGATGATGACAGCAGTTAACAGACACAAGAGGAATATATTGATCATCACACACTGAATCAGTTGAAAAACACTCAAATTGTAGTAAGTGAGTCAGTGTATGGCAGCAAAAGGTACACATCATGCATGAAGTACTGGAAGCTGCTGTACAGTAAGTGACAACAAGACTAAAAGACTGTACTAACAAAATTAAGAATCATTTATTAAATAATGGGAGTTGCCATATACATTCCACGAAGCATATTGTTATTATGTGTAAATTCTTCCTTGCATGTAGGAGCATCAGACAAGTGGAAACTTACTCAGAAAATCCACCAAGGTTTGCCGAGAGCAATTGAGAGAGGGGAAAATGAGATCATGTAAAGTATCTTTTAGCTGATTTTATCAACAAGGGTACAATAAGACACAAAACACAGTGGATTATGTGCTACAATTAAGCATTCTGGATGTTTTGTGTTGGCTTTTAATAATAAAACTGGTGCAAAATTAAGAAATGAAGATAAAAGTGAAATACAAAGACCCCTTTTATAACTGATGAAACAAGGCAAGTGACCTGTGAAATCATTTGCCAGAACACACCTTGACAGAGCTTGTCTTATCCTTGGGGAGGTACGGATTCTTGAGGCAGGGACACTGTCTATTTTGGTAAGTACAAATGATTGCTAAATATCCAGTTAAGCCAAAGTTTTGACAAAAGCCCTGACCTTGATCCATTGGTTACTTCAAACACCAGTGAGTTAACAGGTACACCAGGATGAACCTTGAATTAGTTTGTTTCAGTCAAGTCCCTCACTCATAAACTTGGGATGAAGGCATCAAACTATGAAATTTCTTGGCCCTCAGCCATAAATGAAGAACTGATCAATAATGGGGGACGCTTTATACAGTACATTGAAATGAAACAAAATTTCTCTCAACATCACATCACAATAAAGTGTCCACACAAAGTACTGTACCACACAATTCACCCCCACTGAAAGGCTCTTAACTTAAATTTTAAAAGCCATCATGAACTAGAGTAGAGATGTAATTGAGAAAAATTAGTACAGTATTATCGTCCAATATCCACTTATCCTTGATATCAATGAAACAAAGTGCAATACTGAGTGTGTACTGAAAAAGACAAGTCAAAGTAAAGTGTTAAGTTCTGGGAAGCAGTGGAATATAATTACTTGTTATCCCCATAAGAGTACTGTACATACTGTATATGAAACATAATCTTTGCTTGAAGCTGTTGTATCATGCACAGTAGTACAAAATATTTTATTTTTACTTCTAATACACCTTGTTAGGGGGCACCTCAGAGTTTGTGGAAAAAGGAGAACAATACAGTTCATACCCACCCAAATACACTCATGGTCCATTTACCCTATCTGTGCCTAGTGACTGGCCCTCTGAGAAGGTGTTCATCTGTCTTGTTTACCAAGATGCAAACACACTGTGGTCATCATTCCTCTGCATTTCTCAACATGAATACAAAATTCTGAGGCCATAAAAAAATTAAGAAAAGAGTACAAACTGTAATCTAGATAATCTGTATACTGTATGTGATCATTCTACATTTATGGGGAACCACTGTAAAGGAACTACTGTAAATAGCAAAGGTTTATACAGAAGTAGGCACAGTAAATTGTGATATTTAATGTCTGATTCCCAAGTTTATTCTTGAGGGTCTTCCTCCTGTACCTATTGACTCACTGGTTCTTGAAGCAACCGTTGAATTAGGATCGGAATTTGCTTCATAATCCAACAGTACTTATATTGGATGAGTGTCTTTGTCACAAGAGGGTTCATGGACAAGGCAGCTCTGGTAAAGGTGTTCTGGTGGGTGATCTTACAAGTCACATTGAGATATTTATGTTTAAACTCTTTTCATAAACAAGTAAATCAACATATAGTTTACGTCAAAATAAATGACAATAGGTTTGTATATCTACACCCCTTGTTTCCCGCCAAAATTCATAGGTAGGTCCGAATGCTAATTAAGCTACGATGTCTTAAACCTCAAGAGACGTATTTGTATCTTGGCAAAAATCCTACCACCACCCAAGTCCAATACCAAAACACTGTTAAGGCTCAAGGTCACACAGTCATTCACTCACCATGGAGGTCACACAATGATCAGCCAAGGATGGAACAAAAGACAATTATAGCAATGTGAGTGATGAAGATAAAAGTGTTGAACTGTAACAAAATTAGTACAGTAACATTCATTATGTAAGACATCAACACCCACCACAGCCCACTGACATAGCACCTCATAAAGTGCCTTTCACTTCATCTGTTTTCTGATTAAGGATCGGAGTTCATAAATGAGAATCTGAATAAATAGTGTTATTTATGTCCTTTGAAATAATTACATCCAGAAAAGATTTGCTAATTAAATAATTTGTTTGTTATTTATTACACTTTTAAAAACTTTCTAGTCTGACTCAAACTTTGGAGCAATTTATACATCTTACTAGCAGCCACACACTCCCTCCCTCTGCCACCATACCTAGCAGCCACACACTCCCTCCCTCTGCCACCATACCTAGCAGCCACACACTCCCTCCCTCTGCCACCATACCTAGCAGCCACACACTCCCTCCCTCTGCCACCATACCTAGCAGCCACACACTCCCTCACTCTCTGCCACCATACCCACAGCACACTCTCTGCCACCATACCTAACAGCCACACACACCACCCAACAGCCACACCTCCCTCTGCCACCATACCCAACAGCCACACACCCCTCCCTCTGCCACCATACCCAACAGCCACACACCCTCCCTCTGCCACCATACCTAGCAGCCACACACTCCCTCCCTCTGCCACCATAACTAACAGCCACACACTCCCTCCCTCTGCCACCATACCTAACAGCCACACACTCCCTCCCTCTGCCACCATACCTAGCAGCCACACACTCCCTCCCTCTCCATACAACTTTACCATAAACAAGGACTTGTGGAAAGATCAAAGTTGCTTCAGCCAACATACACAAGCATAAAAATATAACTAACAATATGATAAAAACACATACATTGGCGATATACCAAAAGATAACATTCACTCATACCTCAACACCAGTTAAAGAAAGTGTGGCAGACAACCTTGTATCCTGTACAAGACAGAGACAAATCCATCACTTGAAGAAAAGGCACCTACTTACTGCTTCCATGACCAGGTAAAGGCAACTCTTCAATACTAATCATCACTAATGTAATTTCCCGTAACAAAAGCAATTAACCATTCTGTACAAGAACACTATGGGCAGAGTGAGGCCTTGAAAACACAAGAGGAACCAACTATAAGTACTTCATCCTGTCAGCTCTGGCTGGTGTCAACTTTCTTTTTAAGATTTTACCATCAACTCAAGTTCAATTAACCCTTTTTGGACATACCCCGTATCAGTTGTGGCTCGGAATAATTGGAAGCCGAGATCCATGTCTACACAGAGTTAAGCACCATAAGAAAGCCTTGAGCAATACAAGACAACTATGGTGACAATTATCTTGTATATCTTACACGAGTCTTTCTTCCTTATTGTTAATGTGTAAACAAATTTCTTTTTCAAGCTACATATCTTCCACCTCATCATTCAGGTAACATCATTTGAAGCAAAGTACAATCACAAGTGTTGTGCATGGTGATAAACTTGACAGTTTCTAGTATGTACAATAACATTTGGATGTTGCTAGTACCGTACAGTGTTAATACACACATACCTCTCACTATGTCTCCTGGGTTCAATCCCCAGTTAGGTGTGAGAAAGGTGTTATCCAGTGTAACCCTGTTAATGGACAATGAAGGTCATAACAAAGAACAGACTAACTGCCTAAATGGCTAGTAAGCTGATAAGTGGTGGAAATGATAAACTGTTTAAGACTAGCTTCACTCAAAACTTCAACAAAGTCACTTCAACCCATAAAGGCAAATTTATAATTCTACTTAGACTTTTCACCCAAAACAGTGAAACAATCTGAAATATCTAGTGTTATTTGAGCATGCAAATTAAAAAATAAAAATAAAATAAATAAATACAAAAATTCTCAAGACCATTTCAACAAATGCTTGGCAAAATATTCTCAGAAAAATAATGCAGTACTGTACTGTCTCTAATAAAAGAGACAATGACAACACTACTGAGGAGTTAATTCTATCTTCTTGTTTCATAATGTATCAACACGGACGTCCTCAACTGTTCCTCTTAATGGTGCTGTACTCTAAACTGCTACTGTACAGTAATACTTCCCCCATGCCTATTTTTTTTTACACATAACATTCAACATTATATTTCATGCACTAAGTTTATTTCTACAATTAATTACTCACACAAAAATACAACTTCCTTCACTCTCCATGCTATTATAAGAATTGATTTAACTCCTGCAGATATTTGAAGATTTTTTACAAAGTGAATTCTAGTAAATATACAATGACCAGAACTATATATCTAGAACCTGTACACACATTAAATACTTTTCCATTAAAAATAAAAATCTATTAAAGTACCATACAGTACTAAATGTTCCTTCTTCACAGTGTTTCATTATTGCACAATTATAGTATGTTGGGTTTGTTTATTAGAAGAGTTAAAACATAACAATACTCACAAAGTTCCTGGGAAGGGAGGAGTTTGTGGCGGTGTGTGTGAGTGACGCGGTCTTGAGTACCCAGGAGCCCCGAGGGAAGTGAGTGTCCCTCCTCTGGATCCACGCCCAGGCAGGAATGGGTCACGCTCTTCAGATGTCCCAGGTTCAGCTCTATGACAACGGGGAAGCAAAAATAAAGAAAAGAAAAATACAGAAATAATAATAAAAGAATCTCCATATCCAAGTTTTTAAGTAAAATTTATGACACTATCAACATTGGACTCTATTCTCAAATTAAATACTGTACTGGACTGTATACCTCACTGGAATGAAAAAATAAATGCACATGTAATAAAACAACATCTCACATCTCAGGGTGACTGGAATCAAGAGTAAACGTCGACTTTTCCTTCACTTGTTGCAATTCATTCACTCTAAACTGCCGTGGTGACATCCCCCATAAAGCACCCACCATCATGCTCCCCTGTCAACCACACCACACACTGCTGCTTCCTCATACAGTACCTCTGTTGTCCCATCCTTCTATCTCCACCTTGGATTTTGTCCTATTCCTCCTTATCATTCATCTCTGACTCATATGTACTGTACTTATAACCAATCTTTTTCTTCCCATTCTCTTGTTATTTCTTTACCTTTACTATACCACCTTAACATACTTTGGTCAGCTCTCAATTTCTCATTCCATCATTTCCATATCTGTCAAATTTCTCAATCTGATGCCCTTACATTTCTACACCTGTCTCATTTCTATGGTTCTCTCACTCTACAGCCTACCTGCCCTAAATATTGTTCTTAAGCACATCATTCATGTTGGTTCTAACATGATTCTTCCCCTTGCACCCAGAGTTCATCATTCACACTCTCATGACAATGTTAGCTCAACAAGTCTTGGATACACCTTCAACTTTGCCGCTTTTGACAAATTTCTCTCTCTCTCCAAGTATATCTCGATGCACCTAGCAATTTCTTTCCCCCGTTTACTCTATAATTCAATTTATCATCCACTGTTCCATTAACTGACACATCCACTCCTGTATATCTGAATTATCACAGTTCCTTCATTTTAAAATTACCATTTAATAACCCTGTCTCATTTCTCTACCTTACTATCATCACCTTTTGTTCGTTCAGTGAATCCCCGAAGATCCGCACTAAAAGGGGGGAGCACCTGTCCAGAAAAGCCGATTGTCCGAATTTTCCGGCGAATAATAAATAATATAAGAAACACCAGAAATACAGTACTAATGTAGTGATAAACAAATTACCATATATAAACCAGGCATTTACCTATGATAACATAATGAGAAACATTGTATCATTACTAGAGTGAATGAAATAATATTCCCACAAACAACAATTGTTAACTCTGTTTATGTTTCCCACCTCCTCGGGCACCTGTGTCCAAGTAACTGATGGGTCAAGCAGCGCCCACAGGCCTAAAATGTTCTTTGCTCTGGTTTGGGAATGTTTCTTAGGGAAACTTCTCGGAGGCTTCTTAGCCCAGAACCCCCAAATTTTTTGTCCGGATCTTCCGAAATCCGTATTTCCAGGGTCCGGATCTTCAAGGGTTTACTGTATAGTATTTACTACTGTATTAACTTTCTCAAAAAAAAACACAAGAAAACAATAAATGGTAATTATTATTAATACCAAACTTAATTATCATGTTAATTTACAGAGAATAAAATGATACATGGGTAGTAAGGAACATATACAATACCCTGTACTGTACTTCCATAATGACCTGTGACCAAACACCCCAACAGCTTGTGTATAATTACACACCAAGCCTTTGGGTGTGGAGTCAGGTAGCTTTACAGCTCTACACATTGGTAGCTGGACAGTTAATCTGACAAAGTTAACCTCAAAAGTAAGAAGATTTACAGTGAACTGTGTCAGGTTTCAGTGCATGAGCCTCACTATTCAGCTGTTCTGGGCAGTAGCCATCTTGAATTTCAGGTTCAGTCTTCAGCATTCTAACTAACTCTCCCATAACTGTTTTTGAAAGTTAAATCCTGAGGCCCCCACTAAATTTGAGGCGCCCAGCTGAGACATAAACAAGCGACAAAAGAAAAAAGAAAGGTCAGAAAACACAGTTCAAGTTTAGAGGAAAGTTTGAAGATTATGATGGTGTAACAAGCATATCTCAAAGGAGCTTTGTTGCTTGCCTTCCTATCACCTGCAGCAACTCATTTGCAGTTGTGGAGAGAGTTATAGGCTGTGGAGAGACTTATAGGCAATGAAGAGTTATTTTATTCTGTGAAAACTGTTATATGCTATGGAAAGAGTTATAGGAAGGGAAAAAAAGAATAACCACAGAAGATTAAATTGACAGCATAAAAAAATATATATATGAACCATAAAATGTACATGAACAGAAAATTGGTGAGAGGAAGGGAGTGAGACTTATAAAAGACATCACAAACAAATGAGAAAGGATTGTAAACTGGCTAAGGAACATTACCTAAAACAAAGGGTACAAGGAAATGATAATGACAGAACACATGACTGAAGGGACATGAATATTCAATTTGCTATAGAAAAAGTAGAGGAGAGGTGGACAGAGTATGTAGAGTAAGTATTCACTGATAATGTCTGAAAAGAAAAGGAAATAAAGAAATAAAGGTTAATGTACCATTATTGAAAACAGAAGACAAGACAGCTGTAACAGAATGAAACATGATGAGGCTTTGGGGGTTTAAAAAGCTTCCCACATGGCTTTTAAAACAAATTGACAAGAACAAATATTGTTCTAAAATATACAGTGTAACTACTGTATTACTAAAATGGTCTTGCTTAATGCTATTATACCTACAAATAAAAAAAAGTGAGTCTTAGAGAGCATCCAGATTAAGCCATTTCAATAAGCCACACATGCAAAGTTTAATTCTTATATTTTAAACAAAATGTATGCATTACAATATAAGACGGAGTTGCATAAAGATGAAAATGGATTTAGAAAGGGACTAAGAACTAGAGACGGTATGATTGGTTTGAAGTTTTTGGGGTAAAAGGATTTTAGAGGTATTGAGAAATTTGGTTGTTTTTCATGGATTTTGAAAAAGTATTTGATAGCATAAGACATAATAAACTTATAGATGTCTCGAGGGAAAAATAGACATTAGTCATGTCATGGAGACACGGCACAGTACTAGAAGATAATCTATTCTTGCCTTGAATTTGTACAAGGCTCAAACCAAGTCTTGGAAAGAGATTTGTGACCACATGAACTTTCCAAGGGACCTCTCGAAACTAGTTTAATCTAACCTTTTTTCTCACTCTTTCAGATAGAAATGGTTTGACGAGATGCAGTTATTTTTCCAGTATTAGGGTAGTTATCAGGAGTCAGGCACATCTGACTCTCCATTCTACCTCAGTGGGGCTGAGGGTCAGCTTCATCAGTTCAAGGCTGATGTCAGATCACTTCAGGTTTGATGAGATAATTCAAAACCACCTTTTAATTTTGTTAATACAGGTAAGTTCTCTTCACCTTTGAAGGACCTTCTTTCTATTGATAGGACATTTTTGTTCCACATGAGAGGACTTTTGTGGTTATATTCAACATCTAACCCACTGATTCCTGGGAGGTATGGGAACTTTTTTTCCTCTCCTATTTTATTCTTTTGCTGTGGACACATGAGAACCTTGGCAGTATCACAGCAGGTCATAACTGGTAGCATTGATCCTGAAATACCACTTGATGACTGAGCCTGAAGAAAGGAAACTTTGATACCCTCCTTCCTTCTTCTCACTAGGCAGTAAGAAGTCAGCTAGAAGGCCGAGGACTGCACCTGATACAGAAGATGATCACGACACTGTCAAGAACAACTGAATAAATGTGTGTGTACTCATTGGTGTGGCAAGACCAGGGACAACTTTTGCTTCTAATCTCCAGCTGATAGATGACCTAAGGGGAGTCATCTAGGGATGCTAACTAGTCACATTAGCTGTCCACACACCAATATATGGGGATGCCTGGGTCCAAACCTAAAGAGTCAGTGGGTGAAACACATGAACCACCTGACATTACAGCTCCATCATGATGGAGGTTTGGTCCTGAAATTCTAATTTTGAAATGATATAACAGCCAGGTGGCTCAGGACTGTGTCAGCCTCTCAGGGGCTTAGCCTTCACATCCAGCACCCATCTGAGAACTGGGGGCTGGTCCTATGACCACTGATCTTTCCTCATCACAACCATCCTCCTCAGAAGAGGAAGATTATTAGAAAATGAGGTCTTATCAGAGTGGACCTACAGTATCTAGTCAGTGCCTCACACTAATGGTATCGGATGCCATTTTTTTATTCCCAGACTAATCTAGTTTCAGTTTCCAACCAAAGGGAGGGGTGTGATAGCCAGGTACTCAACACACTACTGGTTGGTTGCACTTTTAGCCAGCTTAATCTGTAAAACTGAATATCACCTTTTCATGTCAAGATTGAAAGAAATCATCAGAAAACCAAAACAAAGTAGAGAAAAACATTATGTATATCATTCCCATTTTCCAGGTAATTTTGGTTCCCTGGTACATTATTCTGAGCTGAGATGCAGAGAAGGTAAACCCCAGGTAAATGGTGTGATAAATGTAAATTCTGTTGAAGGTCTCCTGGAAGTTAGGAGTGTGAGTGCCCAGGTTAGTGTTCAATAAATATTCAAACATGCAGATTCTCTATAATAAATGTGATTTTACTATGAGTCTCAAAATCAAACTGAGAGCCTTACTTTAACACCAAAGGAAGACTGGCATTGTTTGTGGGGTCATGGGAAGAGGACAGCCATGTTAGGTCAACTTGGAACACAACACCAATTTTGGGTCACAGGATGGGGAAGGTCATGTGAAATCAATAAGGTAGAGAAACACTGGTGACTGTCCTGTGGTGAGGCAGGTTGTGTGATGTCAACACAGGCCAGTGATCAAGGAGACGCATGGCTCACTCATCGAGGCTGTTGGTCCTGCCTCGTTATGTGTTAATTATACGATGAATCATCTCCATCTGATGTATTGTCCCAGAGTGTTGGGTGAGGAGACTAGTGCAACACAAAGTCTTTATTATGAATAATAATTTTTTTTCTCCTTTTTCATCATTATAACCTAATTTTTCAGTGAATTATTTTATTACTATGCCACAGGTCATCTATTGACTTTATTTACAAGCAATGACATGAAGGAACCTTCAATTCTTAAGTTAGACTCCTGAATTCTGGAGACTCCAGCAGGAAGTTTTCACTGGAGAGCTCTCCTAAATTTTAGGTTACTTAATGGCTTCCTTGTTTGGGTATTTACGAGTATACTCCACATATACTTGGTACAGCACTTGGAAGAAGAAAAAGAGAAGAAACAAAATAAATACAAAAGCCTTTTTCATTGTATTCATTTAGAAGAAATCTCCCCTTCCAACAAAATTGTACAACAATTTACCTTATATACACCCTAGGGTTATAATGTGTTCATATATACAGCACAGTACTGTATGTAAAAATTTGGATCATGTGAAGGTTAGCCCCCCACCTTATTTCACCTAATAATCAAACACTTTAATGTTACCTATAAGTTAAGTTAGATTAGGTTAGGTTAAGTCAAATTTGCATTATGTTACATTAGGTTAGGTTAAGCTATGTTAGCACTGGATTAGGTTAGGTTAAGTTAGGTTAGTGTGTTTAACCATTGGGTGAAATAAGCTTGGGAGCTAAACTTCACATGATCCATTATCTAATCTTTAAACATTCACTGTACCAAAGAATCTCCAGCCTGGTCTAACAACACTCCAGATGTGCAGGAATGCAGCAGGGCAATGTATTTCTGTACCAGTGTATGTATACATTATGTCTGATAAAGGAGTAAGTACAGTACCAAGGACATGACAGCGAGCAAGTTCTCACTATAAATGGAGCTGTGATGAGAACAAATGTCAAACTTAGAGAAATAATTTTGTTTAGCATAACTAAGAAGATTTACAGTAAAGCTACTGTTGAGAGAATTATGGTTCATACAAGAGTGTTAGAGGAAGAGAACTGAGTTGTGAAAAGGAAGGGAATACAATATAAGAGTCAAGTGCTTATGTTGAGAAATTTGAGTAAAAATTAACAGAAAATGGGAAGAATCTATAATACAGGGTGTCCATATATTTATGACCCATTTTATAACTTAATAACCTCAAAAGCATTATAGACAGAACACTCCAGTTTTATTACACTTAATAAACAAACAACTATTAAGGTTTTTCTCGTCTCAGTAACACTTCCACACGTGCACATGGTTTATCTATAATATTTTTGAGGTTATTAAGTCTTAAAATAGGTCAGACATCTTATGGCTCTGGAAAAAGTCCTTGACACAGTTAAAAAAGACCATAGAGGATGTACAGAAAATACACAGGATTTGGAGAAATTGTTGATTGATGTGCAGTTTTCACAGAGGGAGAGGAGAGTTTATATAAAGAAACTGAATCATGTACAGTAAGGTAAGAAGAGGGAAAACTGGTTCTTGATGAGAGTAGAAATATGTGAAGAATTCTGTGATGTTACCAGAGTTGTTCAATATATTCAGGGATGGGGCAGTATAGCAGAAGTGACAACAGGAGTAAGAGAGAGGGGAGCAAGTTTACTCGATAGGGATACAGTATGATGTGTGAATTGGTGAGCCAGCTGATGACTGCAGATGACACTGCTCTGGTGGAAGGTGTAGAGGAATTACAATTAGCAGTGAATGCATTTGGGCGAGTAAGGACACTGAAGAAATTAGGACTGTATGTGAAAAGAGGGACAAATAAATATAAATGGGAGACAGAAAGATAGAATGGTGGAAGTGAATGGTGCATCAAGAACCTGAGAGTGGATGTGTCAGTGAATAGAAATATGAGAGTTGAAATAAATTATAAGAGTAACTGGGAAATATATGTGTTAGAGAAGACAAAGATGGGGATGTGTAGAAGAACAATTGACCCAATAATACTGTATAACTGTGAAGCATGAACTCTAGATGTAAGAGGAAGAAGTTAAATTAAAGGAAATGCACATAGTGTGCTTGAGTCATCAAATTACTGAAGGGGATACAAAGAGAAAGAAGAGATGTGGAAATGAAAGACATGTCAGGAAAGGCCAAAGAGAGTTTACTTCAGGGGAGCGTCCGGCTGAAAATACCATGAAAATCAGAAAATTACGAAAATATTCAGAAAAATTCCTGAGGAAAGCCGATGCCTATGGCTATATGCTGACGTATTTTGGTTGCATAATTCATAATATTTAGTACCTATGCATGATTTTTCTACCCCCCTTCATTTAGAAGGCCCTTCTGTTTCCATAAGAAAAGCTGTAGAAAAGTATTTATAATATTTTGGTGTAAAAATACAGTGGGTATGCTATAACGAATCTAATTGGTTCTAGAACCTTGTTCGTTATAGCATTCGTTAGTATAGGATTAATCGTTCCAGGCCAAATACAACCATAACACTGAAAAATATAATATAAAATTGTAAAATTGTAAAAAGTGCATAAATATGCATCTAAACCCTGAAATAAAGAATATCATTTAATATTTGTAATAAAAAAACAATAAATTAGAAAAAAAAAAAAAATTAAATAATGTTTGTTGTAGGAGTTTAGTTAGTTATAGCATTCTCAATTTTATGGTAAAACGTTAGTTATAGGAATATTCTAGTAGGATCGTCGTTATAGCATACCCCACTGTATTGTAATACAGTACCACCAACTAGTAAAAATCATTATCTGGCACCTTTCTCAGTAAGCTAACCACAGGAGACCGTCATCATGGGAGTCAGTGACACATCAAATGTGCAAGAGTGAAGTACAATCGTGAGTTGCTCTCACGCCACCTTTATCGGTCCATGTCTCAGATCGAGTTTTTCTAACCTTCAAATCGACTTGGCCATTTATGGGCTGATTATAATAAAACAAAAACTAAGTACCCGGTAGTAGTATAACATATTGTGCATGGCATAACATATAGATTTTCTTTATATTTGGCTTGGTTTATTATTTGCTGATTTATCTTTATAAATATTTGAAAGAAAAAAATGTTAAGTTAGGAAAAAAATTCATGCACCCAATATGAAAGTGATCATCAGAAATATCTATATCACATTCAAAAGGAGTAAATTACATATATTCCATATGAATTTCAACATAATTTAGTGAGACGTTATAGAGAAGTAGGATTTTGAAAATTTATAAGAATAGCGGGTATAAGGGAAAAATCAGATATCAGGGAGTAGGGATTAGGCAGAACCGATTCAGGTTACAGTGGTCCCTCGGTTAACGAGCACAATCCGTTCCAGTAGGTTGCTCGTAAACCGAAAAACTAGTTAATCGAAACCATTGTTTCAATGGGTTTTTGGAGTATTGGTTCAACTCACGAAAATTGCCTAAATTCAACAAAAAGGTAGAAAAGTACACTTACTTTGAGGTGTCTATGTAGAAGGCTCCTGGATGATGATGATGATAATGGGAATTAGAATGGGGTGGAGGAGAGGAGAAGGCATTGGGGTGGAAGAGGTACCCCATGGCACCATTTCACCCATAAAATTTTAGTTCTCTTGGTGTAATTCAAATTATTTCTTTAAATCAACACACTGCATTATATATTGTCAATATGTAAAATATATTTCAAAATGACCAATAATTTGACTGGAAACACGAAAAAAAAGCGTTTAGTTGAAGAGTCTCAAGCAAAATGTTACTCCACTGAAAACAGAGACTAACGCCTGTCTGTGTGTGTTAACAGGCTGGATGGCACAGAAACTAGTTTCTTTACCTTCAATTATGTTCAATAAATGTTAAAATGACTAAAAAGTTAATAATAAACTTTTAAATTATTGAATAGTATAAACTTCTTGTATTTACTAAAATGGAATTTAAGCCTAAAACCAATTACTGTATTGGCGGACTAATACTACAGCTGGTGGACAATGATACAACATGTTGAAGTCGGCTCATAGAAACTCGTTATCGAGGGATTGCTCGTTAACGAGGTTAAAATCTCCTGGGAGGTAATGTGCTTGAAATCTGATTATCGAGGATCACTGTATAGTAACAATGTACCTGGTGTCCTTAACTGCTGACTGGAAATTGATATTGATTGATCAATTATTAACAATTTCGGGCTTCAGCCAGACGCTCCCCTTATGGTGGATATTAAGGGAGGGAGGGAAGGATAAGTAGGAAGGAGACGAACAGAGTAAAGAAGGTTCTGAATAGGAGGAAGATGGGCAGCCAAGAAGCAGCTGAGTACAGATGTGCTGTTGATGGGTTTTATGAAGCAATGGGTGAACCTGATGGAAACTTTGTGGAAGGGGAATATCACTGTAAAACACATCTATGACAATAGTTAAAGAGAATGTATGTGAGCAGGTGATGATAATCTGTGCACCTCTGATTCTGGCCACTCTTTGGCATGTAAAAAAAAAAAGGCTCAGTGGCTTCCAAAAGTATGAAGAAAAATTCCATTTACATCCTGAAACCATAGTTATTTGCAGAAAAAAAAATATGGTAAAAAAATATTTAGCATAAGAGTGGAACTAGTTCACAGGGCAGGAATTCAACATATCCTTTGTTAGACCTCAAAAAAGACAAGTCAAGAACTTGAAAGCAAAATACAGTAGTGAATATAAAAATGCAAATTTTTAAGCACTGCCACCACACAGTAATATCAAAATACTAAAAATCAATGTATAGGTCCAGGTTATTTTAAACAAGAGCTACAACTAGAAGATAACTGGCAATTTATGTACTGAAAGAAGCTCTGGTTAGTAAACTGCCTTGAATTACAATTACAGTATATTTATGTGTACTGCATAAATAATAACAGAGACTCTTGCACTGAATATTAGGAAAGTTGTGGTGGTGTTGGCAGCGGTGTATTAATGGCCACTAATTTTGATTCTCTGTTGTCGTTTTTTTTTACATTTAGGATAACTTGTCCAGTCATAGCATCTGTGACATATAATGAGCATCTGTCAAGAAAAAAAAAAAAAAAAAAAAAAAAAAAAAAAAACAAAGAAATGCTTCATTGAGTATAATCTCAGTGATAATGAAAAAAGAGAGTTTGGGAAAGACAGTGCAGTGCAGTGCAGTACAGTACATGCACCACATGCTGTCAACACAACCAACACAAGTAAAAGTTCATCACACACGACAATTTCCCAATTCTCTATCTTTTAATAGAGTATTTCCATTTTCAAATATTTTCTTATTTCCTTTCGAGTCCCAAATTTTATTCTCCTCCTTGGTGTATGTTTACTGATATTATCATTATTATTTTCATGCATTTTTTCTTCAAGAGCAAGAATCTGGTAAGCTTCACATTATCTGACAGTAACAGCATCACCAACATGCAAGATTTGTTGGCATATAAGCAAAGCACTGATGCTGAGTCTCTGTACTGATGCTGAGTCTCTGTACTGATGCTGAGTCTCTGTACGGAGGCTGAGTATGTACTGATGCTGAGTGTGTAATGCTGTTGAGTGTGTGTACCACTCTCCAAGAGTGGTATATATATGTATATACAGTACATACACAAACATTATCTACAAGCAAGTCTTAAGTTTCCTCAAGCTGTGGTGCCTCTCTACAGTAATCCATATAAGTGAAAAAGGAGAAAAATTCTGCTAATGTACAAAAATTAGCAGTTTTGTGTGTTCAGTTTCTACTCAGTCAGTTTGTCTACTCATCCCACTTCAAGAGATTTTTTATAAAACAATACAATAAAAAAAATGCTTATGTATAAGCTATCTACTTCAGTACTGAGCAATTCATCATACACAACTAATGTGAAGGTTGAGCAATTAGTGTCTGACATACAGAATTATTTTACACAAGCCTTTCCCATACAGCATATAAACATCAGTTCCACTTAGCTGGACAAAGTGAAAGTAGGTCGATGTACTTGAGTCGTACTGATCCATGTCATGTTAGATAACTGCTATATATACAAACTGAAGGCTTACTATTTTTCTTTTGGCAAGCAAGTACGATTAAGGAAACAGGTTTTTTTTAAACAATCAAAACTGTGCTGTCAGAAATCCCTACACAATAGCTGCTGGGTGGGATGGTGGAGTGTTGAGCCAAACTCTGACAGCTTGTACATTCTTCCTGTTTGGCCATGTGGAACTGGGGCCAGTTGCGTCTCTTCTGAAGCAGAGAGACGAAATCAGGAACTCACTAACATGCCTTGAGGCATTCTATGTCTATAATCATTAAGGCTGACCCGTACGTACTGTCTAATGACAGGGTGCCAGAGATCTTAACAATACAATCATGGAAGATGTAAGCAACAAGCTTTGATGATAGATGTAATACAAAAATTTTAATTTGTGAATAGTAATGTGTATCATAAACAGTGTAAACAGTAAGCTGTTTTCATAATAAACGAAGTGTTGTATGCACCTGCTTACAGTTAGCGGCTTTAAGAGTTAGCAAAGCAAATGTTAGGCTGTTATGGTGGATCAGTTACAGTATAAAGTTATAAGCAGAAAAGATTTCATCATCAGGCTCCAATAACTGAGACACCCAAGTGAATAAAACAATATCACATGCTATCCCTTTGTTGCAACAAAAACTGAACTAAAGCCTAATGAGCTGACGACTGAACTAATGGTGAGGTTTTCTATAGTCTGATTCTTCCATTACATATTATTTTTTCTTTTATCATTTGTTATTTACAATAAAGAAGTCAACAAATATTAGTCTACTCTCTATCTCCCTCTCCATAAATAGATGCCAGACTGCTCAAGTATCCACAAACTCCAAGATGTAATGAAGGATAACAAAAGAGATGCTCACTTGTGGTTGAGGTAGATCCAAGTGTGAGATGTAATCCAGACCAAAATGGTGAAGAGCAGACCACTTCCTGCAGCTGACAACAACAAGTACACAACACCAGACCTGAAAGTTAAAACATTAAGTCAAACTATGCAAATAATAAACAAATGTATGAAAGTGTAACAAAAACAAACTGCTTATTAACATTTTGAATAAACTATCATAAAATACAAATATAAAACTCTAATTAGGTAGAGAAATGGGTGATTGGTCCTGATATCCCATGTTATGAAAAAGTTCAAATTAAGCTACTGCAGGTGTGGTGTGTTATTCAACCGTATTCCTGAGGTTGAAACCCAGGAAACCTCAAGAATACTGAAGGTTGAGATTAATTCATGAATTATACCTTTCCAATGAGGTTAAGGTTTTGTGTTTTTATGTCTTTCTCTACAACTTCCTTCAGTTCAGTTTAGTAAGTTAGTTCCCACAAGGCGTGCACGTTGAGCCTGCCTGGTCTAGCTAACTTTAGTGAAGTTATTCTTGAAATCTTTTACTGCTCTGGGGTTAAGAATGATGGGGACTGATTTTTTTTTCTTCTGTTACTGATAACATTGAAGAGAGAACAAAACAACACTGAAGCTAAAAGACTGACATCAAACACTACAAACTACATAGTGTGTGAACTGTGCACATTAGGAAAAGCCTCTCTTGACCTCATCATCAACTGGGAAATGCTGTAAAGAAATCATGAGGAATCAGAAAGTATACAGGACCTGTGGATTAATGAATTATCTACCTTCATTTGGGATGAATACTGGACAAAAATATTATCACATGCACGCACGCAAGCACGCACACTTCATCCCTGACCACCGAAGGGTCAAGACATACCTGGCGCTGCTCTGGCAGCAGCCAGGTCAACTATTATGTTGGCCCATACCAACTTCCTCTCCTGAACCCTCCTCCCCACCGGAATATCAACAAGTTCTCGCCAGAAGTTACTATTTCAATTAGGAAAGGAATGGAACCAGTGTTGAATAGTGGTGAACAGTGCTTAAATGAAAAACAACTCGACAGCAACAGCTAAGTCGTACCCAAGCTAACCTTTACAGAGTGAGGTCCCAGGTACCCAGTGATAACTGCCCATAAGACTCAACAACACCAGCTATGTGTTAATCCGTCCACGATAGGGACGCCTGGGACCATACCTCACTCACTTAAGTGAGTGAGGCCCTGTGACACCAGACCACGTGGTGTCCCCATGATGCTACGACACCACGTAGTGAATGAGTTGCTACAGCATCATGTGAGGTTCCTCATAACACCATCTGTGAGGGAATTACTACACCACATCAAGTCCCTCATAACACCACCTGTGAGGGATCTACTACACCACGTGATGCCCCTCATAACACCATCTGTGAGGGAATTACTACACTACGTGTCTGCTGTTCAACACCTCAGAGCACAAGATCTACATGACCTCCACTGTAAACATTAATCTGTATGTTCACTGTATGTTCCTTTACCTTTCTCTAATGAAGGCTTTTGTTAAACCACCAATGTCAATGTATGTAATAAGTAATTTATGTCCAATGTATATTTTCAGCCTTCAGGCTGCAGAACTTTTTCAATACACCGCTAATTATTATTATTCACACACACACACACACAAACACATTTATTCTCCCAAAATTAACATATGCGTCACCAGCCTGGTCGTCTTCTCTCAACTCTGCCCAACAACATCAGCTAGAGAAGGTACAGAAGAGGGCCTGCAGAATCATACTCGGAGCAGACTACTCCGGCTACAACAACTCTCTCTCCACCCTAGAAATGCCATCCCTCAGTGACCTTCACCACCACGCACTAGCAGGGTTTGTCAGTGGACTACTGCACCATCATCGTCATCGCCACCTACTGCCACCTGCAGTCTCCCAACGCGCACGCACGCACGCACACCAAAAAATAATAATAAAATAAATAAAATAAATAAATAATTTATAAAAACTGGTTTAACCCACGCCTGAATTGACCTTCCAAGGAACATCTAAGGATTATAGATATTATAAAAATCATGTATCATTTTCTGGGGCATCTATCTGTGTTAAAGAAAAATCGAAGAGATAACAGATGGTCAGACTCACACAGCAGGAGCCATGACAATACTTTATTCCTCCTCCTCTGGTGCCCTGGCCAGGGGTAACAACAGAACTTGCACTAAAAAATATTCTTCCACATTTTTATCAATTTTACAAACACTACCAACATTAACACCACAGAATAAAATGTCTGAAATTGTTCTTTAAACATCACAGCAGTCAACACTACTGTATATGATTTATGAGAGCAATAAACAAAGGTTAAACTGTACTGTATACAGATGAGTACAGTACAGTAATAGAGACAGTAGTAAAATTATATAACACTAGTACAATAAGTATATTCTCACATAGCCTGGTAGCAGGTGGCATTGAGGGCATTGCGGTAGTGGTGGTGTAGGGACTGGCAATCCAACAAAGCCGCTACACCTCCTAGACTCCGCTGGGACTGATTCACGAATGCACCTAAATGGTCCAAGCGAGGATGGATCTGACAAAGGAGCAAATTTATCATTGTTACTTTATGCTCATGAGGGGAATTATCAGGTTATAGTGAGACCTCATTCTAACTGACTACCCTGGCCCATTAGAGGGACGTCTCACTGGAAAATTAATCTATATGTACTGTACTAAGTGAATTCTCTCACAATATTGAATGTACAGTATGCTAGGGAGAGAGTTGGTGGTTGAAATAATTGGTGGTTGAAATGGTTGGTGGGTGACATGGTTGATGGTTGAAATGGTTGGTGGTTGAAATGGTTGGTGGGTGACATGGTTGATGGTTGAAATGGTTGGTGGTTTGAGATGGTTGACGGTTGAAATGGTTGGTGGTTTGAGATGGTTGATGGTTGAAATGGTTGGTGGGTGACATGGTTGATGGTTGAAATGGTTGGTGGTTGAAATGGTTGGTGGTTAAAATGGTTGGTGGTTGAAATGGTTGGTGGTTGAAATGGTTGGTGGTTGAAATGGTTGGTGGTTGAAATGGTTGGTGGTTGAAATGGTTGGTGGTTAAAATGGTTGATGGTTGAAATGGTTGGTGGTTGAAATGGTTGGTGGTTAAAATGGTTGATGGTTGAAATGGTTGGTGGTTAAAATGGTTGATGGTTGAAATGGTTGGTGGTTAAAATGGTTGGTGGTTCAAGTAGTTTGCATTGCCTTCTCGTACCATCACACCTTTAAGACTAATTCTGTACCTGTATTCATAATTTAGCTTGGGGGCTCACCATGAAAACTATGAATGATATGAAAGGTAAAAATAAAATAAAGTTGGGTTTATACCATCAGCCAAACACATGGCTGTGAATGGTAAATTATACAAGGTGGGAGAACTACTGTAGAGAGTGGCTGGGAATGGCTGAGGTCCACAGCATATTATATCATCCTGTTTCTTGTTATTCTATATAATTAAATCAAACTAAAATTTAAATTTTACACTACAGAACATCACTAACCTCCTTTCGTTCATAATAAACATCAGCGATACGTGTAACTTTATTGAGTGATGCCAGTACGAGACTTGCTGCTTGCTGTGCGTGGGTTAGATAGCGGGTGAAAGGTGACGGTCGGGTCGGGTCACAGCGCAGGTAGTAGGCGGCCACATCTTTAGACACCAGTTTGCTGAGTTGGTCCTCCAGGAAAGGATTGGGGTCCATACACCAGTCTGACAGAGCCTGCAAGAAGGTTATACTGTACTTTTTTCTTTTCTTTTCTTTTTTTTACTGGGATTAGCCCACCCGGGCACAGGTCACTGACCCACATCGGGGCCTGGGGGGCGAAAATGTAATAATAATTCATAGTAAATAAAATTTATAATAAAAAATACAAAATTTTAAATAAAAAAATAAAATAATAATGATAATAATAATAATAATAATAACAACTGTAATAATAATAATAATAATAATAATAATAATAATAATAATAATAATAATAATAATAACACTGTAGTAATAATAATAATAATAATAAAGAACCATAAATAAATAAATAAATAAAAAAAAAGATCAAAAGTGAGAAATATTATATGTATGTTGTGTTGTCAAATTTAAGAGAAACAATTGAGACCCTGCAATTCTGTGTAAATGAGGCAGAAAGTCAGATCAGCAACCTGGGACTTGGTCACAATTTCCGTGATGCCATATGGCAGCAGGGTCTACCATTGGACAATACATAATGCTTCCAATATCTTCCCAGGCAGCAGTACCTCCCTGTTTGGTAGCTGCTTACTACCTACTACCTGTACAGTACACACAAAACTGAATAGAATGTTATTTTCCATCAACCAAATGATTACCAAGGAATAAAGGGAAAAAAGATCGAAATATTTTGGGGTAAGTTTTGATCAGCAATTATTTGGTACAATATATCCTTACCACAAAGGGGTTATATGAAGATCAGCACCCAGCTCATTTTACCAGACGATTAGGAACAGCCATAAATTCAAAATAGAAATTGGAATGTATGGTAAGTATATGAAAGGGAGAAACATACAGTACATCAAAAATGTCTGCAGTATGATGGAAGGTTGTAGTGGGATATTCTGGGTTCATGTGAAGTAAAATGGACATGTTCAAATAGGATTAAAATACTGGAGGAGAAAGTTTTTTATTTATTTTTTCAGATGGTGAACAGCATGAGAGGTGTAGCTATTCTTGTAAATCAGAACCTGGGAAGTGTCAAGTTTAATGCTAAATCCATAGACTTTACACTTATTCAGGCTTTTTCACCAAGAGATGAAAATTGATGTCAGATTTCAGACATTTAAAATAGTATGCAAAAGAAGCGGCAAATTGAAATGATTATTTTAATATAATGAAAAAGCGGGTGATCTTTGATTACCTCAGAGAATTGCCACCCTGCCTTCCCAGTTAAGAGGGCACTTGGAAGCCATGATATAATGTAAGTGAGAGAAGAGGGACAGAAACACCAGAGGAGGACAACCTGAGTTAGGTATAAGAAGTGAAAGAGGAGATAGATTTAATGAGTTTTATGAGGAAATCAATATGATTAAAGCAGTCATGGTTCCAACATCACCAAGATATCTTATATATGGATACCATCCCAGGATAATGTAAACAATACAGTACTGTACTGTCAGGATCCAACTGGATTTCACTTTATTCCCAGAAAAATTTAAGAACGTGATACCCTACATTAAGATCTAATGAGGGTCAAACCAGGTCCCAGTAATGAGTTTGATGAGGCTAAAACTTAACAAATTAATATCCAAAAATGTGAATAAATTAGGTGTGCTTCATAATTCCCAAATCTTTGTTTGCTTTTCTAACTGCTGCCCCCACCTGTTGCACCACCTTCAGTGAGTGATCTATCACAATGCCAAGACCTTTCTCCTCGAGTAACCCAGAAAGTGTTATAAACAGAATAGTTGTGATTAGGGCTGTGTATCCTACATGTTGTTGTAAAATTTAGAAGCAGATGATATAATGAACAAAGAAAAACTAAAACTGAGATAGAAGGATAGGTTAAAGAACAGACATTTAGGAAACAGCAAAGCACATACAGTAAGTGGAAAGAAAGCACTGTGTTAAAGTAATATATGGAGATGTTTCAGCAACAAAAATAATTGGATGACAGCAAATAAAAAAAGTACAGTATGTTTAGTCTTAATTCCAGTCACCAGTATTATATTATAACAAAAGAGGTCCATATGACTGAAGTGATAATATTAATTCTAATGTAAAACAGTTAATTATATACTTACAACAGAGGTGACCAAGTAGACTGACGTTAAGCCCCAGCACAGGATCATGGCCAGGAGACCCAACACAGAGAACCTGAAAATGTGGGATTTATCTTGAAATACTGTACTCATCCTTCTCATGTTGACAAAGCTGATTAGCCAACTCATGTGCTGTACTGGCATTCTTATGGGTTTAATTCACAGGAACCTGCTACTTGTGTCACTGGTCAACACTCCTGAAAACCAGTAAAACTAGACAACTGGATAGCCTCTATAACTAGGGTATAGCAGAGATGAACTGGCTAACCACAGGTGAAAGCTGTAAATCTATGTTGCTGTGCCACTGTGTATTTCCCCAAAACCAAGGTAGGTTGAGGCTCAACACCTCAGCTCTCAGGTCCTCAACATCCCTCCCCAGGTAAGTGGTAGGGATCCAAGTCACACAGTCCATATGCTTGTTTACAGGGACTCAGTAAATATGTCATTCTCACATCTAAGTTTTGCAAATCATGTTAACATTAATTTGTACTGTACCCTTTTTGACTAAGCTAAGGCTTTTTACTACTGTATCTCCAAGTTGGCAAACTGTTTCTGTACTGTGAGTACATACTGCACTGTACTGTATCATCACTCAACATCTGCAATATTTTGCAAGCCTTTGACTCCAGGCCAAGCACACCAAAAAGATTTCTCAGTAAAGGAAGCATCTGTGCTTGAATATCCAGGAAAAACTAAAATGCTAACCATTTTGCCAACACTGTACCAATGTGCTATTGTCTAGCTCTACATCATTACTGACTTATGTACATGAAATCCTCGCTTAACATCGTGGTTACGTTCTTGTAAAACACAACATTAACAGAATCAATTTCCCCCATAAGAAATAGATAAAATCACTAGTTACATTCCCTAGCCTCCCTTTGGCCCATAAAATACATTACATATCCATAAATTCAATGGAAATTTTATAGAAAATATATATTATGCATCCAAAAAGATAAATAAACTAAATTACTGTTTAATTAATAAGATAATACAATCATTTTGTATTGTACTCACTGATGGGCTGAGGTGGAGGCGGTGGGTGGTGTGTAGTGGAGAGGAGGAGGGTGGCGAGTCACTGAGACCAGAGGGGGGCTCCCCTTCCCACTCTGACTGGGGTTTCCCCTCGGCTGCTGTTCGCTCCTCCTCACTAACATTACTAACACTCGATAGGTACTTTGGAGCCATTCCGAATGGTTACAGTACAGTATTTATAGCAAAAACACTTAAACACGCACGTACGCTTTGGAAGCATAACAAAAACTGGGGATGCTGTGAGCTCTGTGAGAAGGCGTAAGTACCATACAAAGTAGTCCGTGTTGGGTGATAACGTTATAACGAATCGGTCGGGTCGTAAAACAACGCTGGCAGAATCATGGGTATTTAAAGAGTAGCGCGTTATAATGAAACAACGTTGTCTGGGACAATGTTAAGCGAGGACTGGGTGTAATGTACAGACAACAACAAAAATTTCTGCACCCTTACGATTGTTATACAATATAACACAATGGACCAAGAATTATGAACAACACGAGTTTTATATGTATTCATGTTAATTTCTCTGTATTAACTATCATTGATATAAGGAATAAATTGTATTGGCTACAAAAGGCATCACACAATCAGAAGTACCAACCTTACCAAATGAACATGGCTTCAGTCAGTGACCATTGCAAAGACCGTCAGACCCAGAGGTGCAGAATTTTTTTTTTTTACTATACTGTACATACATGAGGAAGAGTGAAGCATTAATGCACACAATTTAGTAGTTATAAAGTTATGTTAGTTGTGAATATTTTCCTATGCCGAAAAGTTTTTTTAATGTAACATCACACTTTCGTTACAGGGGGGTTGAGTTGTACACATCTTTGAGTAATGTCGGTCTAACTGCCATTTTCTTATAAGAAGTCAACTTCACTTATTTCTGATTCACATAATTTTGAACCTCACACATTTGTGGGAGACCACACTGCAAAATGGG
>NW_024713129.1:22302310-22313019 GCF_018991925.1 Homarus americanus
TTCAACAAAAAGGTAAAAGTACACTTACTTTGAGGTGTGTATGTAGAAGGCTCCTGGATGATGATCATGGGAATTAGAATGGGGGTGGAGGAGAAGGGGAAGAAGGCATTGGGGTGGAGAGAATCTCCTCATGGCGCCATTTCACCCATAAATTTTAGTTCTCTTGGTTTAATTCAAGATTATCCTTAAATCAACACTGCACTGCATTATATATTGTCAATATGTAAATTAAATTTCAAAATGACCAATATTTTGCATGCAAACACAGAAAAAAGCGTTTAGTTGAAGAGAGTCTCAACAGAGTTCCCTCCACTGAAGAGAGACTGGCACCTGTTTGGTGTGTTGCCAGGCTGGATGGCGCGCATGAAACTAGTGTCTTTACTTTCAATTAAGTTCAATAATTGTTAAAATGACTAAAAAATTTAATATTAAACTTTTAAAATCATTGAACAGTATAAACTTCTTGATATTTACTAAAATAGTAAGGAATTTAAGCCCTAAAACCGATTACTGTATTGGCGGACTAATACTACAGCTGGACCGCCAAATGCAAGCGAAATCATGTTGAGGTCGGCTCGTAAAAAACTCGTTAATCGAGGGATTGCTCGTTAACTGAAGTTAAGAATCTTATGGAAGGTAAATCGTTAACGAAATCTCGTTAACGGGGATCACTGTACCAGTAATCATCAGGTGAAATAAGCCTGGGTTCCTAATCTTCACGATATCTGAAAATTCCCCATCTTATAAATTTGGCATTAGCTTCGAATATTGAATGATGTGTGTTATCAATATCAAGACAGAAAATGGTAATCTACGTAAGTTTCTAAATATTCTTACAAATATCAAAACAATTACAGAAAGCACATAATTACCTGATTGCTGAGCGAGTGTACCATGCTGTTAATGTTGTTGAGGTAGCGTACAGACTCCGTCATACCTTCGTGCACTTCTTCGTTGCCCCAAACACTGACCCCTAAAGCACCCCTGTGAAATCATAAAAAATTAACAACACATTGATTATACAGTACTGTACAAGAAAGTCAGGCACCAGTGTAGGATATTGAACTATTTTGGGGTAATATAGTGTATTAAGAAATGTGAGCTTTAATGTTAAGAGCAATGATCCAGCAATAAAGTGTATACTGTACTGTACAGCATCATTAGGTATTCATCTAAAGAAGGGTGCCCAAAATTGTAATAAAATAGTTATCTTTTGTTTAGCAACATACTGGCAGTGTATCCCCAACCGTAACCTCATCATTGTCATCATCACTGTTTTATAATTTTCAATGCTTGCTGTGATTACCATATGGCATGAAGTCCCAGTTACCATCAGGTAAATTTGAAGCAAGTTATGGTTGGATGTCTTTCCTGTCAGCACCCTACTTTTACAGAGTGTGAAGTGGGCAAGGTTGCTACTCCCTGAGGTAATCAAAGATTACTTGCCTTTCTAAGTTATATCCCACCTTGGTAATCAACCCAGGGTAGCCTTGATCTCAACTCTCATGCAGCAAAAAGAAAGAATGAAAAAAAAATGCTACACAAAAAAATCTTAAAAAATAAAACCCAAAAATTAAAACCTACTAATTTATGGAAATGAACTTCATACAGTGTTTGATAGGTACAGTACAGTATTTCACAATTAACTTCCTGGACACTTGAGACCAAAAGGATACAAATAGTATACTGTATTCACTACAGTACTTAAATAAAACACTTGTACCATTCCCAGTAGGTGTTAGTGGTGGGTACCAGATCAAGTGTGGAAGTAAACTGTATCCCAAAAGCTTTTTGGTTCCCTCTTATGAGAGCAGGTGGATATCACTTACTGTAGGCTACCTATGTCATTTGATGATTACAGGAAGTTATAATAATAACTAAATGTCACTTACTGTAAGTAAAATAATAATTACTGTATACTGAATCTAAATAAAAACTTACAATGTTAATATAGCAAAGAGGACCAGCATGACTTTCAGGCAGGTTATGGAGCCTGGTTTATGGGTCGGTTGTCGCAGCATCGTGTCAACAAGTAGAGCAACAACACCAGCAATGTCAAGATCAACACTCCAGCAGGAACTGACCCAATAATACCCAGACTCTGAAAATTGAAATATGGTACAGTGAGCTGAAGATCTACTGGCAATTTTACATAATATTTTAGCTTTCATGAACGAAATGAAGGCCTTCTCATTAAACCTCGAGACCACCTGTTACTAGAAGATGGTTCTCATACAATATGGGTGTAAGTAAGTATAATATATCAATCAACAAAGATTTGAGCATAAAAAAATGGAAATACCACTCCTGTATTGTAACTGAAATTGACATTTCCAGTTCTTCTGCCCCTTCTATATGTGAAGTTTCATAAAATGGATTACTGTGCTTCAACAAATGAGACCATAAGTATATAACTAGAGTAGTATTTACTGTGTGTGATGGTTGGTTGTATGAGGCCATATACATACTGTACATTACTGAGGAAACCATCACCAACTGTGAATATTTACTGGTTATTACTATACAGTACAGGGTGTTTCATAAATATATTTCATATACTGTATCTTTTACAGGTATTTGAGACATACTGTACATAAGGATAAACTATTCCATGATCATAGTGTTAATACCCCAGAGTTTCAGAGTTATACAGTACCACAATATTGGGTTGAGGAGGACTGGAAGAAGTCTAGAGACAAAAAAAAAATAAGAGCCTATTTAAAGCAAGTGGTAACATTCAGGAAGACGGCTGGAACTTTGAACATTTCCTGTAAAATCCATATCAGATTGCATATGATTGTAAATAAATTGTACTAATAACACTGGATATTTCATCTATACTACGTATCACATTCCAACCCTAACTGTCATGTCGTATAACTCAGAAACTATGGGGTATTGACACTATGGTCGTGGAGTCATTTTTCCTTATGTTTGTTTCAGGAATACACCCCCAGAATTATGAAACACATTTCTGAAACACCCTGTATACTGTACTGAACAGGTACTGATATTTACACAAATATTTGTTCTTTTCTGATTCATTGATGTTTATTCCCATTATAATAAGAGAAATATTAAAAAACTGTGTACAGTATTCACTAAAATACTTTTTATCATTTTAATATTTACTTCTAAAATCTATATGCCAGCAAATAAGGTAATTACCTGTACTGTAAAACAAAAATTTTAAGGTGGTGGATCAGTAGCCATATACTGTATCTTATCATTACTGTATCAATATTTTAGGGGATGTACCCTTCCCCATTCAATTATCGCAGTAGGGCACCAGCCCTGAAAATGCAGCAGAGACAAGGGGATGGGCACAGCTCTGGTGACCTGTTTGTCAACAGACATGTTGAAGCAAAGTTTGAAGGCTGGATGTCCTTCCTAACACCAACCCACAGGGTGAGACCAACTGGCAAGGCAAGGTTGCAACAACTGTGGTTATCAAAGACTACTTGCTCAAGCAATCAAAATTATATTTTGTTGTGAATGCTAAAGAGATTTATTTTTTTTTTTTTTTTTTACGGGAATTAGCCCACCCGGGCACAGGTCAAACAACCACAGCGAGTCCTGGGGCAAAAAAAAGAACAGAAAGAAATTGAAAATTGGTAAAAAGGTTAACTGTACTGTGTTAATATACACCACGAAGATGCCGAAACCATCTTTTAAAGTGAGACAGATTGTATAAATATGGTAACACAGAAGAAGCAGAGCATTCCACAGTTTGGCTGTGTGAGGAAAGGAGATACTATAACTGGTTATTCTCGTATGACCGACATCCACAGAGAAACAGTGGGCACCTGCAAGACGTGTGTTACTAGCCCACGGCCGCACACAGGATGCCAACCAACGAACATTGCCCATGTGTACCTGTAAAAGAGAGAGAGGAAGCAACATTATGGGCTAAGAGAAAGGGAAGAGAATTGTCGAACAAAGGAGGAGAGTTAATAAGACGAAATGCCTTTGATTCCACCTTATCTAATAGTTGGACAGAAGAAGAGCCACCCCAGATATGAAAGCAGTACTCCAGGTTAGGACGAACGAATCCCTTATATACTTGGAGCAACTGCTCAGGAGTGAAGTTGCTACGGCATCTGTACAGCATTCCCAACTTTCGGGAGGCAGCTTTAGCTATATTAAGGATGTGTGATTTCCAGGACATTGGGGAAATGGTGAGGCCTAACATATTTATTTCAGAATTTGAGAAGATGATAGCATCCTGGAATGTAATTGGTGGGAGATCGTCTAATTTACAAAGTGTAATTGGTAAATATCGAGTTTTATTACTATTGAACTTAACCAAGTTTGTACCTTCCCATTCAGAGATGCTGCACAGATCCGCATTGATAAAAGTAATGATATCAGTTCTAGAAACAGATTTAGTTTGAGAGTTAGGAGGAAGGGGAAAATGTGAAGAAGAGTGAAGAGTAGAATCATTAGCGTAAAAATGGATAGAATTAGTTGTAGTGTGAAGAAAATCATTGATAAAAAGAAGGAAGAGAATAGGTGAAAGAACAGAACCCTGTGGGACACCACTACTGGTAGAGAAAGAGAGAGAGATCGATCCCTCGACAACAATTGCCATGGATTGGTTCTCAAGGAAGCTAGAGATGAGAAAACAAAGTAGGGGAGAGAAACCCAAAGAGGGAAGTTTAGATAGTAAAGACTTGTGCCATACCCTGTCAAATGCTTTGGAGATGTCGAGAGCCACGACAAAAGTTTCCCCATAATCCCTAAGAGAGGATGACCAAAGATGGGTGCAATAGAGAGCAGATCACCAGTAGATCTCGCCTAGAAACCATACTGGTGATCCGACAAAAGAGAAAGGCGCTCAGGTGGCGGAGAAAATGGGAGTTCAAGATAGTTTCGAAAATCTTAGAGAGGGATGAAGTTTGGGCAATGGGGCGTAGTTGAGGGTTTAGAATGGTCACCCTTATTCGATGGGCTGAACCAAGGCATGCTTCCAAGAAGAAGGAAAGTTTGGTTTTGAGGCAAAGGCGAAAGAGACGAGCAAGCACAGAGGCCAGAGCTTCAGCACACTCCCTCAGAACACGAGGGGTATTCCGTCCGGTCCATGCGCCTTACTCACATCCAACCTGGATAACACACTGGCAACCCTGCGAGTGGAGATTATAGGAAAGTGCATAGGTTCAGTAGGAGGTGCAGGGGTAGGAGGGATAGAGTGGGAATCGTCTTAGGTGGAATTAGAGGAGAATAAGGTGCCAAAGAGGTTGGCTTTGTCAGAGGGAGAGTTGGCTATAGAGTTATCGGGTTGGAAAAGAAGGAGTGCAGAAGTTGTTACAGATGTTTTTAGTTAAGGACCAGAAGGATTTACTAGAGGAAGAATTAGTCAGGACAGCGGTCCTATTTTTCAAGCTTCCTAAAAACTAGCTTTACAACAAACTTAAAATACAATCTCCTGAAAATATCCACTGGCAGTAATCGACTGACCTCTTGGTAGATGGGTGAGAGGACTGAAGGTGTCATTGACAGGGTGTAGCGTGAGGTTGATGTGCGGGGTGCGGTGAAACCAGTCAACCCAGAACACCCGCTGCACCACCGCCTGTGACACTACGCTGTACTCCCCCATGGCCATCACCACGATCCTCTACCACACCCGCCCACTCCCACACAATCTCGCCATCCTGAAACTGCAATAAAAATTATTATTAATTTCTGAACATTTTATTGTAATGCTAATATCATTATACTGTACAGTATATAAAAAAGTAAAATACAAAAGCCTAATTCATAACCATAACACCAATATTTATAACATCATAGATCAGTAGAGTAGAGTACAGAAATGTAGAGAGAAGAGAAGACAACAAATTAAAAAAGACAAATTACTTTATTGAGATTAATCATAAAGGCTATCATTCACATGAAATTTTATGAATGTACCAATAGTCATTCTAATCCATTACATTCACCATCCTGAGAATGATACAAACAAAAAAGTGAAAATACGGTATAAGATAAAAACTCCTATTTTCATACAGTATGTACAACAAATTACTGTATGCTTGCAACCTAATTCTAACTTCAATTTAACCCATAAAAACTGGAATGTTCAGGACCCTCTTCCAGATTTTGTATACAAACACAAACACCCAGTGAAAAGCACTGATAATATTGTACCATACAGTTGTAAACTTCCAAACACTCCCCAGGAGGGTAAGTTGAGCAGTTACCAAAAATGGGGACAATTTTTCACACAGTAGAGTATTGTACCTTACAACACCTTATATCTTTCTACTGTTTTAACTTGTCACATACTGTACTGTACACAGTAAATGACACTGCTAGATATGCAAAATTTATTTAATAATACACACTATTAATCCACATGATCAAGACATATTTACAATTGGACACATTATCTAAATTTCTTTCTTTACATTACAAGGTTATACCAGTAGGTTAGATTAAGTTAGGTTAGGTTTGGTAAAATTTTCTTGTTGCCACCCAAAGAATTTTGAGAATTTTATGGATGCAATTCCAAGTAATTTTCTTTGATTTTTTTTTGCAAATGAACTAACCTAACCTCCTCACTGGAGAGCTTCGTCCCCATGTACTCCCAGGGAATATATACGCCTTGCGGTGGAAACGTCATAGAAATGTCTTAGAATTATCTAAACTATTGATTGCAATACAAAAAAAAAATCAAATTTCTTTGGGTGGAAACAAGTGAAATACTGTACAGTAATACCCTAGGTTTGTGTTAGGGTGATAAATCTTCAGGTGAAATAATCTGTGGTGGATGACTACTCTCCAGGTGATCCTAAATAACACTGAAAACAATAAACAAAAGACATTGCTCACAACCACATAAGACTTGGGCAAGTAAGCCACACAGACTACACCCTCCGTGCCACACAGTAATGGTTGCCTGTCGTGTAACGAGGATGGCTGACAAAGGGCCACCTCGGCGAGAATTTGTTTAAGGTGTAGAAGCTGTCGCCAACACAACAACCACACCCTAAGTTAACAAGTTGCATGACCCTGTAGTGGAATTCTCCTAACGCTGTTTGTTGCCGAGTAGCCGACCCCACCAATTCCCCAGTGTATGCCTCGTGGTCTAGGTCAACCAGCGCCGCCATACATCACAGGCGGGGTCAACTATAGCCACGCCTACCCCCGCTATTTAAGACCTGACCTCGTGGTGACCTGCCTCTTTCTACCTACAGCCGCAGCCAGCAACACCTCCTCCTCCGCCGCTGCCTGGCGGTCCTCGCTCCTCCACCTGCCTGGCGGCCCTCGCTCCCACCAGCGAGCATGGCGACCCACAAGCTGGTCCTTCTCTGAGCGTCCTCACCAACCAGCTCTCTCTACATCACGCTTGTAACCACGCTGCCACTTCCCAGCACCAAGCTGCATTGTACATCCAATACAACATGTATATAGAGAGCACATTGTGAGTTTCCTTTCTCCATTCCATCCTGAGTGTGAACCAAACAACCTGAACCCCACAACCCAGTGTCAAGGCATAGTCCGAGAAGATCGTACAACTCGCCAACTGCAGTGGCTAACCATTACCCAGGAACACAATCTGCAAATCGATTAACATCCAGGTTCCCCAATTACTGCTGGGTTGACAGAGGCAAATGGCATAAAGAAACTTGCCCATAGTTTCACCCTGCCCGGGGATCGAACCCAGGTCCGCTCATTTGTGAGGCGAGCATGCTGACCATCACACCACAGGTCGCCATACAGTACAGATCTCCCACATAAGTTCATAAGTTACTTCAGGAATCAGACCACCTGAAGATTAGCCCCACATCTAATGTTACCTTAAGTTAAAAGCTTTAACACCCAACAAACATAACCACAAGGGAAGCAATAAAGTATTTACATCAACTGGGAAAATAAGGTGGGAGGAGGGCTAATCTTCATGTGATTAAGAATGTTATACGTCAATATTCTGTCAACAGAAACGGATAATTTTAAAATAAAAATACACGAGTATATAAAAAATATGGTGCTATTAACAATGGTAGATGCCAAAATAATTTAAAACCTTACATGTAAGAAGATGTAATGAAGCGGTTAAACTATCATAAGTTTACTAATGTCGTTAACTTCGGTAACCACTGTAATTTTCTTAAATACCGAGGACTGAAATCATAAAAAAAAGTACCGTACATTATTTACTTGTTATAATGTGAATTCAGGATGAAAGTCATATTTCTGATTAAGTTTATTGTTAAAGTTACTGAAAACATGATTGATGAGGGATATTAAATTCTATGATAAATCGTTTACAATATCTTCCTTTTGCATATATTTTATTTAATTGTACATATGATAAAATCCCACTACAATAATCAATAACTTGGCAGGAAAGAACAGTATTAAAATCAGACTCAATATATCAGATTACTGTACTTCTCTCGTGTTCTACTCAAAGGTTTACTTCACGGCCAACATAATTATAAACTACGTAATTACTGCACCTTCTTACCTTAAATTAAAATAATATTAAATGCAGGATACAAATATTCATATAAATATCAATGGTCTTGATGGTGGCGAAAAATTTGGGTTTTATTCAAGCAAATGACAAATGGCGTCTAGTGTGTGGAGTAATGTTCCTCTATCTGTGGTCTATCTATGTCTTTATTCTTCCTAAAAGACTAAGTTTATTATTATCCTATTTGTATTATATTCAAGCTTCTTAAAATATTGTTTGCATAATATTCATTCCATTCGTAGACCAGCGAGGAAACGTCGGATTTTAATTACATTTTATTTTACAAATATAAAATATACAATATATGAATATAACCTTCCATTTTCCCCCTATGGATTTCTGTCATCTAATAAATTTAAGAGATCCGGAGCCATTATCAGATGACATACTTTATATAAGTGTGTTTAGTATTAATCTTATTAAACTAAACATTAAAACTAAAACACTTATTTTTTGGGTATTCCACAGTAATCTGATACCATAGTTCCAACATCACCATTCTGTTACAACAACTTACTCAAACCTAATTAATCAAATAAATGAAGAAGAAGCTCAAAAATGGGATAAACTTGGTGATTTTACCTTGGCAATAAAAATAATTCAGTGCCGGAGTTTAATTATAATTTTACTAAATACTCTACATGCAAAGGACAAATACTGTACTGCATAACAAATATCCATTATTCTGTTACTAAGACGTCTTGTGTATCTACTAAGTAATAAAAAAAGTAGCCTAATTAATAAGATCTGTTCTTTGTTTAGGGTTTAGTGTATATTGTTAATAAATAAAACTACAGCCTACTTTTACTTTTTTCTTTTATCCTCTTCACCACTGATCGGCTCGTTAGCAGCTTGGGCGATCGGTCACGTCTCTGTTACACACTGTTGGAAGTACTGGGCATGTACCGGCTCCTGAATGTGAATTATGACGACCATTGAACGCATTAACTAAGATCACCAGAGGATTAGCCCCCCCAAACTTATTTCACTGAAAATATACAGCTTGTTTAATCTAAGCTTAGCCCCAGCTTATTTCACTTGAAGATTAGCTCCAAGCTTATTTTAATGTTTGCCACAGCATATTTCACCTTCAGTTTAACCACCTAATGATAACCATGTTTAACCTAACCTAACCTAACCTAACCTAACCTAACCTACCCCCACAGAAAGAAACAGGATTTTTACCCAACAATTAAAAAAAATATATTAATAAAAAATAAAAATAAATAAAATTTGAAGTATAGATATTTAACCTCTAAAGGGCATTTCTAGTGATCATAGTGACACCGATATTCACAGTCTCTTAATAATAGACAGAAAATTAACATACACAACGCATAACATTGCAAGCCAGGAGACTACTGGTGAGTGTATATTCGTGACACACACACACACACACACACCTTCTCCCCAGCAACATGCAACAGTTAATCAATAGTAAGATAGAGTATACAACATGCAACCTTGCCTTGACCACACCACACTAACACCATGTACTGTATTGTATTTTCTAGCCCTGTAGGTACAGTATTTTTTAACCATGTATGTACTGTATTTTGTAACCATCAATGTACTTTATTCTATCAACCAAAACTACAAGTACAACAACAACTACAACATCCAAATACAAGAAAAACCCAACAACCAGAGGTACACACCAAGTACAGGTACACCCAAGTACAGGTACACCCAAGTACAGGTACACCCAGAAATACACAGGTACCCAAATACACAGGTACACCCAAGTACACATAGGTACCCAAAAGTACACAGGTACACCCAAAGTACACAGGTACACCCAAAAGTACACAGGTACACCCAAATACACATCAGAAGTACACAGGTACACCCAAGTACACAGGTACACCCAGAGTACACTCCAGAGTACAGGTACACCCAAGGTACCAGGTACACCCAGAAGTACACAGGTACACCCAGAAATACCAGAGTACACCCAAATACACAGGTACACCCAAGTACACAGGTACACCCAAAGTACAGGTACACCCAAAAGTACACAGGTACACCCAAAGTACAGGTACACAGAAATACACATGTACACCCAAGTACACAGGTACACCCAAAGTACAGTACACCCAGAGTACACAGGTACACCCAGAGTACACATGTACACCCAAAATACCTGGTACAGAAAGTACACAGGTACACACAAGTACACAGGTACACCCAAAGTACACAGGTACACCCAAAGTACACAGGTACACCCAGA